>NC_084548.2:4650000-4665000 GCF_033978685.3 Nerophis lumbriciformis
ACTAATACAAAACAATAATGTCTGATTGAATGTTAAAAACGTTATGACAGACCGCCTTTGAAAAAGAAATGTTTTTTTTTTTTTTACTGAATGAGACACCCAGAATGTACATGAAAATAAAGAATGTGGGATTTACAATATTAACTATGAAGGATAAAACACTGAATATTGACAACATATGAACATCACACCCCTTCTCCATCCACATATTTTACAATCAAGCGAAACACAACAAAAATGCAAAAAACACAGCGAAATATGAAGGCAAAGGGTAAAAAAATAACCCACCTACTATCTGATACATCACTAAGTTTTAGAACTTTGTTGTAAAAATCTCCTTCCGCGTCCAGTGACGTGCGGTGAGGTTGATGGCTGGTGAGGCACCATTTGATTGGCAGCAGTTAACGGGTTATGTTTAAAAGCTCATACCAGCATTCTTCCCTGCTTGGCACTCAGCATCAAGGCTTGGAATTGGGGGTTAAATCACCAAAAATTATTCCCGGGCGCGGTGCCGCTGCTGCCCACTGCTCCCCTCACCTCCCAGGGGGTGATCAAGGGGATGGGTCAAATGCAGAGGACAAATTTCATTACACCTAGTGTGTGTGTGACAATCATTGGTACTTTAACTTAACTTTAACTTTACACATACAAACTGTAGCACACAAAAAAGCACATTTAATAAAAAAAAACGTTATTATGGTCTTACCTTTACTTATAAATTAAGTCCATGCGCTGCAACTAAAGCCCTCACTTAAACTTTCCACGTGCAAGATTGAATCTATTTAAAAAAGTGTAACCGAGGGTTTATAAATGTCGCCTATACTGTATGAAACTACAAAATAACAAACACGGAGGCTCCAGTTTACACGAGGACCACTTTATTTACCTTCTTTCAAAAACCTCCGCCACGTGACATCACTTCCGCTCTTAGCGCCTTCAAAATAAGGGCTCAAGGCATATACTGTATAACAGCGCATAACAGGAACTTAACATCACAAAGAGGAAAGCCCATGAAAATAGGTTACAAAAGTTATTTAATAAGAAGCCAAAAAGTGCAAAAACAATAATGTTCGTGTTGGAGGAGTTGTGAATTAGGTACACTTGCAGTCTGCAGGTGTATCTAATGTTGTGTCCCTGCAGTCATTCACAACTCCTCCAACACGAACATTATTGTTTTTGCACTTTTTGGCTTCTTATGAAATAATTTTTTTAAATGGATTCAATCTTGCATGTGGAAAGTTTAAGTGTGGGCTTTAGTTGATATAACAATTCTACGGCGGGGGTGCAGGAGGCGAGCTTCAGCCAGTGCATCTTTTGCAGCCGTTTTATGATCGCTCAGCACAAGAAATACGTTACACACATACAGTTGTTGACAAAATACACTGTACATTATATACCTCAGCTAACTAAACTATGGAAATGTATAATATAGTTCATATAGCAATACGGTCTCACTGCACAGCAGGCCAGCAGTTTGCCGAGTCATTGCGCAATCCATGATGCGGCACTGAGTGACGTGCCTCAACTGGCTGCTGTTCACCGCACCGTCTCTTCTCAGTATTTGAACGGAAAATGTGAAAATTCAGCGATTTTGAATAAAAATAATCTAAAACTGGTGAAGTTAAATGGAAAATAACTTTATAGTATAATCACTGGATACATATAACAATTTAATTTTTTTTTTTTCTTTTTACATTTTTTTTCTTTCCATGAAGGCAGGTGAGGCCCCGCCTCACCTGCCTCTAGTGACTGCACGTCACTGTCCGCGTCTGTCCCTGACACCCACATTTCAGGCTTTGGAAACAATCTGTGGAAATGCTCCCCACCCACACTGTTTGGTGCCTCGTCTGAGCTGCTGTGACTTAGATTACCATAGTAACTCATTAGATTACCATAGTAACTAGTATATCATGCAAAAGCGCAGATTCCAACCATTGAAATACAAACCCCGTTTCCATATGAGTTGGGAAATTGTGTTAGATGTAAATATAAACGGAATACAATGATTTGCAAATCATTTTCAACCCATATTCAGTTGAATATGCTACAAAGACAACATATTTGATGTTCAATCTGATAAACTTTTTTTTTTTTTTGTGCAAATAATCATTAACTTTAGAATTTGATGCCAGCAATACGTGACAAAGAAGTTGGGAAAGGTGGCAATAAATACTGATAAAGTTGAGGAATGCTCATCAAACACTTATTTGGAACATCCCACAGGTGAACAGGCTAATTGGGAACAGGTGGGTGCCATGATTGGGTATAAAAGTAGATTCCATGAAATGCTCAGTCATTCACAAACAAGGATGGGGCGAGGGTCACCACTTTGTCAACAAATGCGTGAGCAAATTGTTGAACAGTTTATGAAAAACCTTTCTCAACCAGCTATTGCAAGGAATTTAGGGATTTCACCATCTACGGTCCGTAATATCATCAAAGGGTTCAGAGAATCTGGAGAAATCACTGCACGTAAGCAGCTAAGCCCGTGACCTTTGATCCCTCAGGCTGTACTGCATCATCAAGCGACATCAGTGTGTAAAGGATATCACCACATGAGCTCAGGAACACTTCAGAAACCCACTGTCAGTAACTACAGTTGGTCGCTACATCTGTAAGTGCAAGTTAAATCTCTCCTATGCAAGGCGAAAACCGTTTATCAACAACACCCAGAAACGCCGTCGGCTTCGCTGGGCTTGAGCTCATCCAAGATGGACTGATAAAGTGGAAAAGTGTTCTGTGGTCTGACGAGTCCACATTTCAAATTGTTTTTGGAAACTGTGGACGTCGTGTCCTCCGGACCAAAGAGGAAAAGAACCATCCGGATTGTTATAGGCGCAAAGTGTAAAAGCCAGCATGTGTGATGGTATGGGGGTGTATTAGTGCCCAAGACATGGGTAACTTACACATCTGTGAAGGCGCCATTAATGCTGAAAGGTACATACAGGTTTTGGAGCAACATATGTTGCCATCCAAGCAACGTTACCATGGACGCCCCTGCTTATTTCAGCAAGACAATGCCAAGCCACGTGTTACATCAACGTGGCTTCATAGTAAAAGAGTGCGGGTACTAGACTGGCCTGCCTGTAGTCCAGACCTGTCTCCCATTGAAAATGTGTGGCGCATTATGAAGCCTAAAATAGCACAACGGAGACCCCCGGACTGTTGAACAACTTAAGCTGTACATCAAGCAAGAATGGGAAAGAATTCCACCTGAGAAGCTTCAAAAATGTGTCTCCTCAGTTCCCAAACGTTTACTGAGTGTTGTTAAAAGGAAAGGCCATGTAACACAGTGGTGAACATGCCCTTTCCCAACTACTTTGGCACGTGTTGCAGCCATGAAATTCTAAGTTAATTATTATTTGCAAAAAATAAATAAAGTTTATGAGTTTGAACATCAAATATGTTGTCTTTGTAGTGCATTCAATTGAATATGGGTTGAAAAGGATTTGCAAATCATTGTATTCCGTTTATATTTACATCTAACACAATTTCCCAACTCATATGGAAACGGGGTTTGTACTTAGTATAGATGAAGACTTACGGTCATTAGAAAACATCACTGCACATAATAATGGCAGCTACACTTTCCATCTTAAAGATCTAAAAAAAAATGATTTGGGAATGTCCTGCGGGCCAGATTGAAAAGCTTAACGGGCCGCATGTGGCCCCCGGGCCTTAATTTGCCCGGGTGTGGTTTAGACGGTAGAACAAGGATGCCACAAAAAAAAAAAATAATCATGTAACGTGGTAACAAGTTTGTAAACAAATGTATCGTATTATAAAAGTTGGGGATATTTTGGGGGCGGCAGATTCCTTTTGTTCTGTGTGGGTCTGCTGTGACAACTTGTGGTGGATTTAATTTTTTTGTTGGCCATCTTTTTCACTTAAGAACAACTAAATACAAAACCCAAAAGCAGTGAAGTTGTCACGTTGTGTAAATGGTAAATAAATACAAAATACAATGATTTGCAAATCCTTTTCAACTTATATTCAATTGAATAGACTGCAAAGACAAGATATTGTCATGACTTGGTCCTGGGTGTTTGCTTTTCCGGGATGCAACAGAAAGTTGGCTCGGGCGAGACGGGAATGTAAGTACATTTTTTATTTAAAGACTATAAATACAAAACAAGGAAGTAAACAAAAGGCGCGCACAATGGCGGAGAACAAACTATGAAACCAAACACTTGCACAAAGGCAAAAACTATGAACAACAAAAAACACTAACTGTGGCAATAATAAACAAAACTTACTTGGCATGGACAAAAACGGCATGAAAAAGCGCAGCAAGGGTCATAAGTGTGTGGAGAGTATAAATGCGGGGATGTCGTCAGAACGACAAACTGAAAAGAATGAACTTAAATACTATGGACATGATTAGTGAAAGCAGGTGCGTGACTCGAAACGTGAAACAGGTGCGTGACGTGACAGGTGAAAACTAATGGTTGCTATGGTGACAAAACAAAAGTGCACAAAAAGTCCAAAAACCAAAACGAACATGACCAAAACAAAAACATGATCACACAGACATGACAGATATTTAACATTTGAACTGGAAAACATTGTTATTTTTGGCAAATATTAGCTCATTAGGAATTTGATGCCTGCAACATGTTTCAAAAAAGCTGGCACAAGTGGCAAAAAAGACTGAGAAGGTTGAGGAATGCTCATCAAACACTTATTTGGAACATCCCACAGGTGAACAGGGCTAATTGGGAACAGGTGGGTGCCATGATTGGGTATAAAAGTAGATTCCATGAAATGCTCAGTCATTCACAAACAAGGATGGGGCGAGGGTCACCACTTTGTCAACAAATGCGTGAGCAAATTGTTGAACAGTTTAAAAACAAAATTTCTCAATATTGCCAATAATTTAGAGATTTCACCATCTACGGTCCATAATATCATCAAAAGGTTCAGAGAATCTGAAGAAATCACTGCACGTAAGCGATGATATTACAACCATTCCATCCCTCAGGCGGTACTGCATCAAAAAGCGAGATCAGTGTGTAAAGGATATCACCACATGGGCTCAGGAACACTTCAGAAACCCACTGTCAGTAACTACAGTTGGTCGCTACATCTGTAAGTGCAAGTTAAAACTCTACTATGCAACGCAAAAGCCGTTTATCAACAACACCCAGAAGCGCCGCCGGCTTCGCTGGGCCCGAGCTCATCAAAGATGTACTGATGCAAAGTGTAAAAGTGTTCTGTGGTATGACGAGTGCACATTTCAAATTGTTTTTGGAAACTGTGGACGTCGACAAAGGAAAAGAGCAATCTGAATTGTTATAGGCGCAAAGTTCAAAAGCCGGCATCTGTGATGGTATGGGGGTACGTACATAGTTTTGGAGCAACATGTTTCCACCCAAGCAACGTTATCTTGGACGCCCCTTCTTATTTCAGCTGTGGTTATTACTTGAACACATTGACAACATACCACAAAAACAATGCCTTTTTTAAATTTGAGTTGAACTGAAGTAAAAACAGTGACAGACAGCACTACTTTAAAATGACAAAACCGAAAAACCAGTGCAGTTGTCACGTTGTGTAAATGGTAAATAAAAACAGAATACGATGATTTGCAAATCCTTTTCAACTTATATTCAATTGAATAAACTGCAAAGACAACATATTTAATGTTTGAACTGGAAAACATTTTTTTTGTGTGCAAATAATCATTAACTTAGAATTTAATGGCAGCAACACATTGCAAAAAAAGTTGGCACAGGGGCATTTTTACCACTGTGTTACATGGCCTTTCCTTTTAACAACACTCAGTAAACGTTTGGGAACTGAAGAGACACATTTTTGAAGCTTCTCAGGTGGAATTCTTTCCCATTCTTGCTTGATGTACAGCTTAAGTTGTTCAACAGTCCGGGGGTCTCCGTTGTGCTATTTTAGGCTTCATAATGCGCCACACATTTTCAATGGGAGACAGGTCAGGACTACAGGCAGGCCAGTCTAGTACCCGCACTCTTTTACTATGAAGCCACGTTGATGTAACACGTGGCTTGGCATTGTCTTGCTGAAATAAGCAGGGGCGTCCATGGTAACGTTGCTTGGGTGGCAACATATGTTGCTCCAAAACCTGTATGTACCTTTCAGCATTAATGGTGCCTTCACAGATGTGTAAGTTACCCATGTCTTGGGCACTAATACACCCCCATACCATCACACATGCTGGCTTTTCAACTTTGCGCCTATAACAATCCGGATGGTTCTTTTCCTCTTTGGTCCGGAGGACACGACGTCCACAGTTTCCAAAAACAATTTGAAATGTGGACTCGTCAGACCACAGAACACTTTTCCACTTTGTATCAGTCCATCTTAGATGAGCTCAGGCCCAGCAAAGCTGACAGCGTTTCTGGGTGTTGTTGATAAACGGTTTTCGCCTTGCATAAGAGAGTTTTAACTTGCACTTACAGATGTAGCGACCAACTGTAGTTACTGACAGTGGGTTTCTGAAGTGTTCATGAGCCCATGTGGTGATATCCTTTACACACTGATGTCGCTTGTTGATGCAGTACAGCCTGAGGGATCGAAGGTCACGGGCTTAGCTGCTTACGTGCAGTGATTTCTCCAGATTCTCTGAACCCTTTGATGATATTACGGACCGTAGATGGTGAAATCCCTAAATTTTTTGCAATAGCTGGTTGAGAAAGGTTTTTCTTAAACTGTTCAACAATTTGCTCACGCATTTGTTGACAAAGTGGTGACCCTCGCCCCATCCTTGTTTGTGAATGACTGAGCATTTCATGGAATCTACTTTTATACCCAATCATGGCACCCACCTGTTCCCAATTTGCCTGTTCACCTGTGGGATGTTCCAAATAAGTGTTTGATGAGCATTCCTCAACTTTATCAGTATTTATTGCCACCTTTCACAACTTCTTTGTCACGTGTTGCTGGCATCAAATTCTAAAGTTAATGATTATTTGCAAAAATAATAATGTTTATCAGTTTGAACATCAAATATGTTGTCTTTGTAGCATATTCAACTGAATATGAGTTGAAAAGGATTTGCAAATCATTGTATTCCGTTTATATTTACATCTAACACAATTTCCCAACTCATATGGAAACGGGGTTTGTACAAGCAGACCCAGATCCATATCTCACACGGCCTCGGACTGGTTGTTTGGTGCACATCAGGGTTCAGAATGTTCACGCTGGACCGCACTAGCAGAGCAAAGGGAAACAAACAGGACAAGCACCTTAAAACTTCCGTGCATACCAAATTTGGGCAGCATGCTCGACATCACGTGTGGTTTTCCGTGACCTCTCTGCAGCACAAACACACACCACTCCCAGTCTTGCAGGGCAGATGTGTCTCTCCCCAGAGGACAGCACAGCTTTAAAAAATGACAGAGAATGAAAGCTTCAATAGTTAACACCAACATCTGGCCTCCAAGAAAACAACAAGACTGTTGAACACACACACACACACACATACACACACTCTTGTATTTCTCACCTTCTTGAGACCTCTGAAAAATGCTTTCTTCTTTAGGACCACCCTTTCTAAATTATAAAGATGTGTATTTACAACATTAATAATATATACATACTATGCAAATGTAAAAAAGCTTGTTGTGAAAAGTGAGTTGGAATTTCACAAGGAAAAAGGTCACAATTTCACAAGAAAAACATAGGATTTTGTCAGTGTTATATTCTTTCTTTAGTTTATTTGGAACATGAACACACTTACATCATAATACATCACACAATTTCATATCATTTCATTTTACATCATGCCCGAAAAGGAGTAGGAAGAAGTCGTCATTTTACTCAACGCAAGTCAAAGTTTTACAAGAAAAACTGAACATTTGTGCATTGTTATGATACAAGTTGGAATTTTACTCAATAACAGTCACAATTTTACAAGAAAAGTTTAACATTTTGGCGATTTTATGAAAAGAGTTGTAATTTTACCCGAACAAAAGTCACAATTGTATAAGACAACTTTTAAATGTTGGCAATATTATGATAATCCTTGGAATTTTACTTGGCAAAAATTATGACAAAAGTCATAATTTTACTGACATTTTTTTTACTATTTTACAAGAACAACAAAAAATTGGCAATATTGTGATAAAAGTCAGAATTTTATATGACAAATGTCACCATTGTGCATTAAAATCTAATAATGTTACACAAAAAAGCAATAATTTTCTGAGGAAAATATTGCAATCTTACAGAAACAGAAAGAATAAGAGAAATTGTTCCCAATTTTCTAAGAAAAAAAGTTGACACGTGAGAAAAAGACTGCTTTTAGTTATTTTTTTATATTTTGAATTTTTTGATTGTAATTGGTTTTTAATATTCATTATTAACTTCAAGTCATTACAGTATGTCTATATATACATATTTATTTTGTATTAATTTCAGCCAAAAGGGACGCATTTCAATTTCTTACACACACTTGTTATTTCATATGTTGACCAGAGGGGGAGCACTTTTAAAAGCGACACACAGTCGATTTGAAAAATCTCTCCTTTTTGGGACCACCCTCATTTTGATAGATTTCACCACCAGGGGTGCAAATGAGACATTCTCTGTTAGATGCAATGGTTTTCCGATTGGAAGGTACTTTTCCTCGTTGATGTCTCAAGAAGGGTAGAAATACAAGAACGAACACACACACACACACACAAATTCTTGTATTTTTTACCTTCTTGAGACCTCTGAAAATGCCTTCCTCTTTAGGACCACCCTTTGTAGATATATAAAGATGTGTATTTACAACATTAATTGTAAAAAAGCTTGTTGTGAAAAATTAGTTGGAATTTCATAAGAAAAAAGGTCACAATTTCACAAGAAAAACATAGGATTTTGTCAGTGTTATAATAAAAGTCGTAATTAGACTCAACCCAAGTCAAATTTTTACAAGAAAAACTGAACACTTATGCAATATGATAGAAGTTGGAATTTTACTCAATAACAGTTGCAATTTTCAAGAAAAGTTTAACATTTTGGCGATTTTATGAAAAGAGTGGTAATTTTACCCGAACAAAAGTCACAATTGTATAAAAAAAACTTTAAAATGTTGGCAATATTATGATAATCATCGGAATTTTACTTGGCAAAAATTGTGACAATAGTCATAATTTTACTGAAAAAAATGGCACTATTTTACAAGAACAACAAAAAATTGGCAATGTTGTGATAAAAGTCAGAATTTTATATGACAAATGTCACAATTGTGCATTAAAAATTAATAATGTTACACAAAAAAGCAATAATTTTCTGAGTAAAATATTGCAATATTACAGAAACAGAAAGAATATGAGAAATTGTTCCCAATTTTCTAAGAAAAAAAGTTGACACGTGAGAAAAAGACTGCTTTTAGTTATTTTTTTATATTTTGAATTTTTTGATTGTAATTGGTTTTTAATATTCATAATTAACTTCAAGTCATTACAGTATGTCTATATATATGTATTTATTTTGTATTAATTTCAGCCAAAAGGGACGCATTTCAATTTCTTACACACACTTGTTATTTCATATGTTGACCAGAGGGGGAGCACTTTTAAAACCGACACACAGTCGATTTGAAAAATCCCTCCTTTTTGGGACCACCCTCATTTTGATAGATTTCACCACCAGGGGTACAAATGAGATATTCTCTATTAGATGCAATGGTTTACCGTATGGAAGCTACTTTCCTCGTTGATGTCTCAAGAAGGGTAAAAATACAAGAACACACACACACACACACACACACACACACACACACACACAAATTATTGTATTTGTTACCTTCTTAAGACCTCTGAAAAATGCCTTCCTCTTTAGGACCACCCGTTCTAAATTATAAAGATGTGTATTTACAACATTAATAATATATACATACTATGCAAATGTAAAAAAGCTTGTTGTGAAAAATGAGTTGGAATTTTACAAGGAAAAAGGTCACAATTTCACAAGAAAAACATAGGATTTTGGCAGTATTAAAATAAAAGACGTAATTTTACTCAACGTAAGTCAAAAGTTTACAAGAAAAACTGAACATTTGTGCATTATCATGATAAAAGTTGGAATTTTACTCAATAACAGTCACAATTTTACAAGAAAAGTTTAACATTTTGGCGATTTTATGAAAAGAGTTGTAATTTTACCCGAACAAAAGTCACAATTGTATAAGACAACTTTAAAATGTTGGCAATATTATGATAATCCTTGGAATTTTACTTGGCAAAAATTATGACAAAAGTCATAATTTTACTGAATTTCTTTTTACTATTTTACAAGAACAACAAAAAATTGGCAATATTGTGATAAAAGTCTGAATTTTATATGACAAATGTCACCATTGTGCATTAAAAATGAATAATGTTACACAAAAAGTAATAATTTTCTGAGGAAAATATTGCAATATTACAGAAACAGAAAGAATATGAGAAATTGTTCCCAACTTTCTAAGAAAAAAAGTTGACATGTGAGAAAAAGACTGCTTTTAGTTATTTTTTTATATTTTGAATTTTTTTTTACTGTAATTGGTTTTTAATATTCATTATTAACTTCAAGTTATTACAGTATGTCTATATATACATATTTATTTTGTATTAATTTCAGCCAAAAGGGACGCATTTCAATTTCTTACACACACTTGTTATTTCATATGTTGACCAGAGGGGGAGCACTTTTAAAAGCGACACACAGTCGATTTGAAAAATCTCTCCTTTTTGGGACCACCCTCATTTTGATAGATTTCACCACCAGGGGTGCAAATGAGATATTCTCTATTAGATGCAATGGTCTTCCGTATGGAAGCTACTTTCCTCGTTGATGCCTCAAGATGGGTAAAAATACAAGAATACACACACACACACACACACACACACACACACCCACACACACACACACACACTCACACACACACAAATGATTGTATTTCTTACCTTCTAGAGACCTCTACAAAAATGCCTTCCTCTTTCTGACCACCCTTTCTAGTTATATAAAGACTCGTATTGACAACATTAATAATATATACATACTATGCAAATGTAAAAAAGCTTGTTGTGAAAAATGTGTTGGAATTTCACAAGAAAACGGTCACAATTTCACAAGAAAAACGTAGGATTTTGGCAGTATTAAAATAAAAGACGTAATTTTACTCGACGCAAGTCAAAATTTTACAAGAAAAACTGAACATTTGTGCAATATTATGATAAAAGTAGAAATTGTATTCAATAACAGTCACAATTTTACAAGAAAATTTTAACATTTTGGCAATTTTATGAAAAGAGTCGTAATTTTACCCGACAAAAGTCACAATGGTATAAGACAACTTTAAAATGTTGGCAATATTATGATAATCATCGGAATTTTACTTGGCAAAAATTATGACAAAAGTCATAATTTTACTGAAAAAAATGTCACTATTTTACAAGAACAACAAAAAATTGGCAATGTTGTGATAAAAGTCAGAATTTTATATGACAAATGTCACCATTTTGCATTAGAAATTAATAATGTTACATAAAAAAGTAATAATTTTAAGAGGAAAATATTGCAATCTTACAGAAACAGGAAGGATATGAGAAATTGTTCCCAATTTTCTAAGAAAAAAAGTCGACTGCTTTTGGTTAATTTTTTATTTGTTTTGTTTGTAATTGTTTTTTAATATTCATTATTAACTTTAAGTTATTACAGTATGTCTATATATAAATATTTTTATTTTTATTTTTTATTCATTTTGGCCATAGGGGGCGCATTTCAATTTCTTACACACACTTGTTATTTCATATGTTGACCAGAGAGGGAGCACTTTTAAAAGCCGACACACAGTCAATTTGAAAAATCCTTCCTTTTTGGGACCACCCTCATTTTGATAGATTTCACCTCCAGGGGTGCAAATGAGATATTTTCTATCAGATGCAATGTTTTCCGTATGGAAGCTACTTTTTCTCGCTGATGTCTCAAGAAGGGTAGAAATACAAGACACACACACACACACACACACACAAATTATTGTATTTGTTACCTTCTTGAGACCTCTGAAAAATTCCTTCCTCTTTCGGACCACCCTTTCTAAATATATAAAGACTTGTATTTACAACATTAATAATATATACATACTATGCAAATGTAAAAAAGCTTGTTGTGAAAAATTTGTTGGAATTTCACAAGAAAAAGGTCACAATTTCACAAGAAAAACGTAGGATTTTGGCAGTATTAAAATAAAAGACGTAATTTTACTCGACGCAAGTCAAAATTTTACAAGAAAAACTGAACATTTGTGCAATATTATGATAAAAGTAGAAATTGTATTCAATAACAGTGGCAATTTTACAAGAAAAGTTTAACATTTGGGCAATTTTATGAAAAGAGTCGTAATTTTACCCGACAAAAGTCACAATTTTATAAGACAACTTTAAAATGTTGGCAATATTATGATAATCATCGGAATTTTACTTGGCAAAAATTGTGACAAAAGTCATAATTTTACTGAAAAAAATTGCACTATTTTACAAGAACAACAAAACATTGGCAATGTTGTGATAAAAGTCAGAATTTTATATGACAAATGTCACCATTTTGCATTAAAAATTAATAAGGTTACACAAAAAAGTAATAATTTTCTGAGGAAAATATTGCAATATTACAGAAACAGAAAGAATATGAGAAATTGTTCCCAATTTTCTAAGAAAAAAAGTTGACACGTGAGAAAAAGACTGCTTTTAGTTATTTTTTTATATTTTGAATTTTTTGATTGTAATTGGTTTTTAATATTCATAATTAACTTCAAGTCATTACAGTATGTCTATTTATACATATTTATTTTTTATTAATTTCAGCCAAAAGGGACGCATTTCAATTTCTTACACACACTTGTTATTTCATATGTTGACCAGAGGGGGAGCACTTTTAAAAGCGACACACAGTCAATTTGAAAAATCCCTCCTTTTTGTGACCACCCTCATTTTGATAGATTTCACCACCAGGGGTGCAAATGAGATATTTTCTATCAGATGCAATGTTTTCCGTATGGAAGCTACTTTTTCTCGCTGATGTCTCAAGAAGGGTAGAAATACAAGAACACACACACACACACACACACACACACACACACACACACACACACACACACACACACACACACATTCCAGAATGTGCTGTGGTGGAGTGCAACAATTCTCTTTGTTTAATAATGTAGTCGCATTGCTGTGCATGTTAACAAGGCCTCTGTATTAATTAATAAATCAATCAGGAGGACAACAGACCGGAATCTTTAATTCTTCATCTACCAAGAGCTTTTTGGAAAATGGTTTTCTTTTCTCTCTCTCTCTCCCTTTTCTCTCGCAATGTCCCTGAAGGCCTGCAAGGAGGAGTTTGGTGTTGGAGAAGATGCTCAGAGCCCTGAATTCAAACTTAATTAATAGGGCTGTCAAATAAAACAACAACACAATTCTTATTTGTAACAATTCCTAATCGATTGAGAAAAAATAAAAAATCTATATTTTTTTTATCTGTCCTGTCTAGCCATTCAGACAAATCATACTGTTGATGTAGTACACAGGTGTCAAACTCAAGGCCCGGGGGCCAGATCTGGCCCGCCACATCATATTATATGGCCCGTAAACATCCTTTTTAATTTCTTGTTATTTTTTTAATTTAATTTAATTTTCCTTTTATAATTTCTTACTAAATGTATTTGTGTTTTCCATCTTGACATAAAAAAAAAAAAAAAAAAATGTACCTTTTAAACTTTAATACTATCCAAAATCACACTTTCCAGACATTTTTTTAATCATCAAAAAAAAAAAAAATACTTCAATATCTGCTGGATTTATGATTTCTAAGCAAGTTACCAATCAAATTGTACTCTGTAAAAATAAGAATATACAAGACTGGCCAAAAGTTTAGACACACCTTCTCATTCAAGGTGTGTTCTTTATTTTCATGACTTGTAGATTGTGGAGTTATATACTTAACAAAAAAAAAGGTGAATGCAATAATGCTTACAACCACTAGGGGGTATTTTTGCGTGGTTTATCTGGATTGCTATGATATGTTTGGATGAGTTTGCTCATTTTCTTTGGCGATTGAATCAAATCTCATGTAACGTCAGCATCGACGCGTATTTTCGGGAGGAAACTACTATACTTCAACTACTCATCCCAAAATAAAGCCTGAAGTTCTGGCAGCGATTTCAACCGATATTAAGTCTAAAGGCTTAGTGGCCACATGCGTGGACAGCACCTTTTAGCTCTTATTTCCAAAATGGTGTACACTACTGAATTGGGGTCTTATGGCCACTTATGTGGACACTTATGCTGCCGTCTGGTGGTGTCAGAAGAGTATAAGATACAATGGAATTTGGGGGAAAAAAAGGTGTAAAAATAAGAATTGGCATGTCACTAAACATGAAGTACACGTTTGTGTACTTATGGACTAAGTACATCATATCAAAATATGATTCTTAGTTTGTATTCTAATTAGGGTATATATATATATATATATATATATATATATATATATATATGTATGTGTGGGGAAAAAAATCACAAGACTATTTCATCTCTACAGGCCTGTTTCATGAGGGGGGGTACCCTCAATCATCAGGAGATTTTAATGGGAGCATTCGCATACCATGGTTTATATAGGGCACATATATATATATATATATATATATATATATATATATATATATATATATATATATATATATATATATATATATATATATATATATATATATATGCACATACATATATATACACACATATATATACACATATATATATATATAAACACATATACTGTATATACACATACATATACATATAAACACACACATATATACACATATATATACACACACACACATATATATATATATATATATATACATATATATATGTATATTTATATGTATATATGTGTGTGTATATATGTATGTGTATATACAGTATATGTGTTTATATATATATGTGTATATATATGTGTGAATATATATGTGTGTATATATATGTATGTGCATATATA
>NC_084548.2:4667500-4957500 GCF_033978685.3 Nerophis lumbriciformis
GTTGCTATGGGCATCCATGCCCTGGAAACAGGCTTTTTTTTGTTTTTGTTTTAGTAAAATAATCCTCCATTTGTTTGGGCTCGGTCGTCGTGCAAGTAGCTCCACTAGCCAGGCTGTGGTCGAAAGGGAATCCCAATGCTGACAAAAAAAAAAGGAGAGGTGGGGAGTGACAACAACCCGTGTTGGCGCGAGGAATCTTCAAAAGGGGGGTCCCAGGGACTCCATCAGGTCATAAAAATGTTTGGGGTGCCTCTTTTTTGTAAGCGTTTTGAAAACAAATGATAAATGGAGGCATTATTCTGTTATATCTCCATCCATCCATCTTATTCCACTTATCCGAGGTCGGGTCGCGGGGGCTGCAGCCTAAGCAGGGAAGCCCAGACTTTCCTCTCCCCAGCTACTTCGTCCAGCTCTTCCCGGGGGGATACATAGTCTTCCCAATCAATCAATCAATGTTTACTTATATAGCCCTAAATCACGAGTGTCTCAAAGGGCTGCACAAGCCACAACGACATCCTCAGCTCAGATCCCAAATGAGGGCAAGGAAAATCTCAACTCAATGGGACACTTAGAAACCTTGGAGGGGACCGCACATGTGTCCAGTCCATAGTGGATCTAACAAAATATTGTGAGAGTCCAGTCCATAGTGGATCTAACATAATAGTGAGAGTCCAGGTCCATAGTGGATCTAACATAAAAGTGTGAGAGTCCAGTCCATAGTGGATCTAACATAATAGTGAGAATCCAGTCCATAGTGGATCTAATATAATAATGTGAGAGTCCAGTCCATAGTGGATCTAACATAATATTGTGAGAGTCCAGTCCATAGTGGATCTAACATAATAGTGAGAGTCCAGTTCATAGTGGATCTAATATAATAATGTGAGAGTCCAGTCCATAGTGGATCTAACATAATAGTGTGAGAGTCCAGTCCATAGTGGATCTAACATAATAATGAATCCAGTCCATAGTGGATCTAACATAATAGTGTGAGAGTCCAGTCCATAGTGGATCTAACATAATAGTGTGAGAGTCCAGTCCATAGTGGATCTAACATAATAGTGGGAGAGTCCAGTTCATAGTGGATCTAACATAATAGTGTGAGAGTCCAGTCCATAGTGGATCTAACATAATAGTGTGAAAGTCCAGTTCATAGTGGATCTAACATAATAGTGTGAGAGTCCAGTCCATAGTGGATCTAACATAATAGTGTGAGAGTCCAGTCCATGGTGGATCTAACATAATAGTGTGAGAGTCCAGTTCATAGTGGATCTAATATAATAGTGAGAGTCCAGTCCATAGTGGATTTAACATAATAGTGTGAGAGTCCAGTCCATAGTGGATCTAACATAATATTGTGAGAGTCCAGTTCATAGTGGATCTAACATAATAGTGAGAGTTCAGTCCATAGTGGATCTAACATAATAGTGAGAGTCCAGTCCATAGTGGATCTAATATAATAATGTGAGAGTCCAGTCCATAGTGGATCTAACATAATATTGTGAGAGTCCAGTTCATAGTGGATCTAATATAATAGTGTGAGAGTCCAGTCCATAGTGGATATAACATAATAGTGTGAGAGTCCAGTCCATAGTGGATCTAACATAATAGTGTGAGAGTCCAGTCCATAGTGGATCTAACATAATATTGTGAGAGTCCAGTCCATAGTGAATCTAACATAATAGTGTGAGAGTCCAGTTCATAGTGGATCTAACATAATAGTGTGAGAGTCCAGTCCATAGTGGATCTAATATAATAGTGTGAGAGTCCAGTCCATAGTGGATCTAACATAATATTGTGAGAGTCCAGTTCATAGTGTATCTAACATAATAGTGAGAGTCCAGTCCATAGTGGATCTAATATAATAGTGTGAGAGTCCAGTCCATAGTGGATCTAACATAATATTGTGAGAGTCCAGTCCATAGTGGATCTAACATAATATTGTGAGAGTCCAGTTCATCGTGGATCTAACATAATATAGTGAGAGTCCAGTCCATGGTGGATCTAACATAATAGTGAGAGTCCAGTCCATAGTGGATCTAACATAATAGTGTGAGAGTCTAGTCCATAGTGGATCTAACATAATATTGTGAGAGTCCAGTTCGTAGTGGCTCTAATATAATAGTGTGAGAGTCCAGTCCATAGTGGATCTAATATAATAATGTGAGAGTCCAGTCCATAGTGGATCTAACATAATAGTGTGAGAGTCCAGTCCATAGTGGATCTAACATAATAGTGTGAGAGTCCAGTCCATAGTGGATCTAACATAATAGTGTGAGAGTTCAGTCCATAGTGGATCTAACATAATATTGTGAGAGTCCAGTCCATAGTAGATCTAATATAATAGTGAGAGTCCAGTCCATAGTGGATCTAACATAATAGTGAGAGTCCAGTCAATAGTGGATCTAACATAATAGTGAGAGTCCAGTCCATAGTGGATCTAACATAATAGTGTGAGAGACCAGTTCATAGTGGATCTAACATAATAGTGAGAGACCAGTTCATAGTGGATCTAACATAATATTGTGTGAGTCCAGTCCACAGTGGATCTAATATACTAATGTGAGAGTCCAGTCCATAGTGGATCGAACATAATATTGTGAGAGTCCAGTCCATAGAGGATCTAATATACTAATGTGAGAGTCCAGTCCATAGTGGATCGAACATAATATTGTGAGAGTCCAGTCCATAGAGGATCTAATATACTAATGTGAGAGTCCAGTCCATAGTGGATCGAACATAATATTGTGAGAGTCCAGTTCATAGTGGATCTAACATAATAGTGTGAGAGTCCAGTCCATAGTGGATCTAACATAATATTGTGAGAGTCCAGTTCATAGTGGATCTAACATAATAGTGTGAGAGTCCAGTCCATAGTGGATCTAACATAATAGTGTGAGAGTCCAGTCCATAGTGGATCTAACAAAATAGTGTGGGAGTCCAGTCCATAGTGGATCTAACATAATATTGTGAGAGTCCAGTTCATAGTGGATCTAACATAATATTGTGAGAGTCCAGTCCATAGTGGATCTAACATAATATTGTGAAAGTCCAGACAATAGTGGATCTAACATAATAGTGTGAGAGTCCAGTCCATAGTGGATCTAACATAATATTGTGAGAGTCCAGTCCATAGTGGATCTAACATAATAGTGTGAGAGTTCAGTCCATAGTGGATCTAACATAATATTGTGAGAGTCCAGTCCATAGTAGATCTAATATAATAGTGAGAGTCCAGTCCATAGTGGATCTAACATAATAGTGAGAGTCCAGTCAATAGTGGATCTAACATAATATTGTGAGAGTGCAGTCCATAGTGGATCTAATACAATAATGTGAGAGTCCAGTCCATAGTGGATCTAATATAATATTGTGAGAGTCCAGTTCATAGTGGATCTAATATAATAGTGTGAGAGTCCAGTCCATAGTGGATCTAAAATAATATTGTGAGAGTCCAGTTCATAGTGGATCTAATATAATAGTGTGAGAGTCCAGTCCATAGTGGATGTAACATAATAGTGTGAGAGTCCAGTTCATAGTGGATCTAATATAATAGTGTGAGAGTGCAGTCCATAGTGGATCTAATACAATAATGTGAGAGTCCAGTCCATAGTGGATCTAATATAATATTGTGAGAGTCCAGTTCATAGTGGATTTAACATAATAGTGTGAGAGTCCAGTCCATAGTGGATCTAACATAATAGTGAGAGTCCAGTCCATAGTGGATCTAACATAATAGTGTGAGAGTCCAGTTCATAGTGGATCTAACATAATAGTGAGAGTCCAGTCCATAGTGGATCTAACATAATAGTGTGAGAGACCAGTTCATAGTGGATCTAACATAATAGTGAGAGACCAGTTCATAGTGGATCTAACATAATATTGTGTGAGTCCAGTCCACAGTGGATCTAATATACTAATGTGAGAGTCCAGTCCATAGTGGATCGAACATAATATTGTGAGAGTCCAGTCCATAGAGGATCTAATATACTAATGTGAGAGTCCAGTCCATAGTGGATCGAACATAATATTGTGAGAGTCCAGTCCATAGAGGATCTAATATACTAATGTGAGAGTCCAGTCCATAGTGGATCGAACATAATATTGTGAGAGTCCAGTTCATAGTGGATCTAACATAATAGTGTGAGAGTCCAGTCCATAGTGGATCTAACATAATATTGTGAGAGTCCAGTTCATAGTGGATCTAACATAATAGTGTGAGAGTCCAGTCCATAGTGGATCTAACATAATAGTGTGAGAGTCCAGTCCATAGTGGATCTAACAAAATAGTGTGGGAGTCCAGTCCATAGTGGATCTAACATAATATTGTGAGAGTCCAGTTCATAGTGGATCTAACATAATATTGTGAGAGTCCAGTCCATAGTGGATCTAACATAATATTGTGAAAGTCCAGACAATAGTGGATCTAACATAATAGTGTGAGAGTCCAGTCCATAGTGGATCTAACATAATAGTGTGAGAGTCCAGTCCATAGTGGATCTAACATAATATTGTGAGAGTCCAGTCCATAGTGGATCTAACATAATAGTGTGAGAGTCCAGTCCATAGTGGATCTAATATAATAGTGTGAGAGTCCAGTCCATAGTGGATCTAACATAATAGTGAGAGTCCAGTCCATAGTGGATCTAACATAATAGTAAGAGTCCAGTCCATAGTGGATCTAACATAAAAGTGTGAGAGTCCAGTCCATAGTGGATCTAACATAATAGTGTGAGAGTCCAGTCCATAGTGGATCTAACATAATATTGTGAGAGTCCAGTTCATAGTGGATCTAACATAATAGTGTGAGAGTTCAGTCCATAGTGGATCTAACATAATATTGTGAGAGTCCAGTTCATAGTGGATCTAACAAAATAGTGTGAGAGTCCAGTCCATAGTGGATCTAACATAATAGTGAGAGTCCAGTCCATAGTGGATCTAACATAATAGTGAGAGTCCAGTCCATAGTGGATCTAACATATTATTGTGAGAGTCCAGTTCATAGTGGATCTAATATAATACTGTGAGAGTCCAGTCCATAGTGGATCTAACATAATAGTGTGAGAGTCCAGTCCATAGTGGATCTAACATAATAGTGTGAGAGTCCAGTTCATAGTGGATCTAACATAATAGTGTGAGAGTTCAGTTCATAGTGGATCTAATTTAATACTGTGAGAGTCCAGTTCATAGTGGATCTAACATAATAGTGTGAGAGTCCAGTCCATAGTGGATCTAACATAATAGTGTGAGAGTCCAGTCCATAGTGGATCTAACATAATAGTGTGAGAGTCCAGTCCATAGTGGATCTAACATAATAGTGTGAGAGTCCAGTCCATTGTGGATCTAACATAATAGTGTGAGAGTCCAGTCCATAGTGGATCTAACATAATAGTGAGAGTCCAGTCCATTGTGGATCTAACATAATAGTGTGAGAGTCCAGTCCATAGTGGATCTAACATAATAGTGAGAGTCCAGTCCATTGTGGATCTAACATAATAGTGTGAGAGTCCAGTCCATAGTGGATCTAACATAATAGTGTGAGAGTCCAGTCCATAGTGGATCTAACATAATATTGTGAGAGTCCAGTTCATAGTGGATCTAATATAATAGTGTGAGAGTCCAGTCCATAGTGGATCTAACATAATATTGTGAGAGTCCAGTCCATAGTGGATCTAACATAATATTGTGAGAGTCCAGTTCATAGTGGATCTAACATAATAGTGAGAGTCCAGTCCATAGTGGATCTAACATAATATTGTGAGAGTCCAGTCCATAGTCGATCTAACATAATATTGTGAGAGTCCAGTCCATAGTGGATCTGACATAATAGTGTGAGAGTCCAGTACATAGTGGATCTAACATAATAGTGTGAGAGTTCAGTTCATAGTGGATCTAATTTAATACTGTGAGAGTCCAGTTCATAGTGGATCTAACATAATAGTGTGAGTCCAGTCCATAGTGGATCTAACATAATAGTGTGAGAGTCCAGTCCATAGTGGATCTAACATAATAGTGTGAAAGTCCAGTCCATAGTGGATCTAACATAATAGTGTGAGAGTCCAGTCCATAGTGGATCTAACATAATATTGTGAGAGTCCAGTTCATAGTGGATCTAACATAATAGTGTGAGAGTCCAGTCCATAGTGGATCTAACATAATATTGTGAGAGTCCAGTTCATAGTGGATCTAACATAATATTGTGAGAGTCCAGTACATAGTGGATCTAACATAATAGTGTGAGAGTTCAATTCATAGTGGATCTAATTTAATACTGTGAGAGTCCAGTTCATAGTGGATCTAACATAATAGTGTGAGTCCAGTCCATAGTGGATCTAACATAATAGTGTGAGAGTCCAGTCCATAGTGGATCTAACATAATAGTGTGAAAGTCCAGTCCATAGTGGATCTAACATAATAGTGTGAGAGTCCAGTCCATAGTGGATCTAACATAATATTGTGAGAGTCCAGTTCATAGTGGATCTAATATAATAGTGTGAGAGTCCAGTCCATAGTGGATCTAACATAATATTGTGAGAGTCCAGTCCATAGTGGATCTAACATAATAGTGTGAGAGTCCAGTCCATAGTGGATCTAACATAATATTGTGAGAGTCCAGTCCATAGTGGATCTAATATAATAATGTGAGAGTCCAGTCCATAGTGGATCTAACATAATAGTGTGAGAGTTCAGTTCATAGTGGATCTAATTTAATACTGTGAGAGTCCAGTTCATAGTGGATCTAACATAATAGTGTGAGTCCAGTCCATAGTGGATCTAACATAATAGTGTGAGAGTCCAGTCCATAGTGGATCTAACATAATAGTGTGAAAGTCCAGTCCATAGTGGATCTAACATAATAGTGTGAGAGTCCAGTCCATAGTGGATCTAACATAATATTGTGAGAGTCCAGTTCATAGTGGATCTAACATAATAGTGTGAGAGTCCAGTCCATAGTGGATCTAACATAATATTGTGAGAGTCCAGTTCATAGTGGATCTAACATAATATTGTGAGAGTCCAGTACATAGTGGATCTAACATAATAGTGTGAGAGTTCAATTCATAGTGGATCTAATTTAATACTGTGAGAGTCCAGTTCATAGTGGATCTAACATAATAGTGTGAGTCCAGTCCATAGTGGATCTAACATAATAGTGTGAGAGTCCAGTCCATAGTGGATCTAACATAATAGTGTGAAAGTCCAGTCCATAGTGGATCTAACATAATAGTGTGAGAGTCCAGTCCATAGTGGATCTAACATAATATTGTGAGAGTCCAGTTCATAGTGGATCTAACATAATAGTGTGAGAGTCCAGTTCATAGTGGATCTAATATAATAGTGTGAGAGTCCAGTCCATAGTGGATCTAACATAATATTGTGAGAGTCCAGTCCATAGTGGATCTAACATAATAGTGTGAGAGTCCAGTCCATAGTGGATCTAACATAATATTGTGAGAGTCCAGTCCATAGTGGATCTAATATAATAATGTGAGAGTCCAGTCCATAGAGGATATAACAAAATAGTGTGAGAGTCCAGTTCATAGTGGATCTAACATAATATTGTGAGAGTCCGGTCCATAGTGGATCTAACATAATAGTGAGAGTCCAGTCCATAGTGGATCTAACATAATAGTGAGAGTCCAGTCCATAGTGGATCTAACATAATATTGTGAGAGTCCAGTCCATAGTGGATCTAACATAATAGTGAGAGTCCAGTCCATAGTGGATCTAACATAATATTGTGAGAGTCCAGTCCATAGTGGATCTAACATAATAGTGTGAGAGTGGAGTCCAGTCCATAGTGGATCTAACATAATAGTGTGAGAGTCCAGTCCATAGTGGATCCAACATAATAGTGAGAGTCCAATCCATAGTGGATCCAACATAATAGTGAGAGTCCAGTCCATAGTGGATCTAACATAATATTGTGAGAGTCCAGTTCATAGTGGATCTAATATAATAATGTGAGAGTCCAGTCTATAGTGGATCTAACATAATAGTGAAAGTCCAGTCCATAGTGGATCTAATAGAATAGTGAGAGTCCAGTCCATAGTGGATCTGACATAATAGTGTAAGAGTCCAGTCCATAGTGGATCTAACATAATATTGTGAGAGTCCAGTTCATAGTGGATCTAATATAATAGTGTGAGAGTCCAGTCCATAGTGGATCTAAAATAATATTGTGAGAGTCAAGTTCATAGTGGATCTAATATAATAGTGTGAGAGTCCAGTCCATAGTGGATCTAACATAATATTGTGAGAGTCCAGTCCATAGTGGATCTCACATAATAGTGAGAATCCAGTCCATAGTGGATCTAACATAATATTGTGAGAGTCCAGTCCATAGTGGATCTAACATAATAGTGTGAGAGTTCAGTTCATAGTGGATCTAACATAATATTGTGGGAGTCCAGTCCATAGTGGATCTAACATAATAGTGTGAGAGTCCAGTCCATAGTGGATCTAACATAATATTGTGAGAGTCCAGTCCATAGTGGATCTAACATAATAGTGAATCCAGTCCATAGTGGATCCAACATAATAGTGAATCCAGTCCATAGTGGATCTAACATAATAGTGTGAGAGTCCAGTCCATAGTGGATCCAACATAATATTGTGAGAGTCCAGTTCATAGTGGATCTAATATAATAGTGTGAGAGTCCAGTCCATAGTGGATCTAACATAAAAGTGAGAGTCCAGTCCATAGTGGATCTAACATAATATTGTGAGAGTCCAGTTCATAGTGGATCTAATATAATAATGTGAGAGTCCAGTCTATAGTGGATCTAACATAATAGTGTGAGAGTCCAGTCCATAGTGGATCTAACATAATAGTGTGAGAGTCCAGTCCGTAGTGGATCTAACATAATAGTGTGAGAGTCCAGTCCATAGTGGATCTAACATAATAGTGAGAGTCCAGTCCATAGAGGATCTAACATAATAGTGAGAGTCCAGTCCATAGAGGATCTAACATAATAGTGAGAGTCCAGTCCATAGTGGATCTAACATAATAGTGTGAGAGTCCAGTTCATAGTGGATCTGATATAATAGTGTGAGAGTCCAGTCCATAGTGGATCTAACATAATAGTGTGAAAGTCCAGTCCATAGTGGATCTAACATAATATTTTGAGAGTCCAGTCCATAGTGGATCTAACATACTAGTGTGAGAGTCCAGTTCATAGTGGATCTAATATAATAGTGTGAGAGTCCAGTCCATAGTGGATCTAACATAATAGTGTGAGAGTCCAGTTCATAGTGGATCTAACATAATAGTGTGAAAGTCCAGTCCATAGTGGATCTAACATAATAGTGTGAGAGTCCAGTCCATAGTGGATCCAACATAATATTGTGAGAGTCCAGTCCATAGTGCAGGGGTGCTCAATACGTCGATCGCGATCTACCAGTCGATTGCAAAGGTAGTATTGGTAGATCGCATTACATTATTAAAAAAAAAAAAAAAAAAAAATTAAAAAAAAAAAAATTATTATTATTTTTTTTTTTTTTTGTGTGTGTCCTGTCCAGCTTCTCAGGCAAATCATATAGTTGATGTGGATGCCCATTTCGGCTGTTCAGATTTACTTTACAAAAGAGAAGTGTAGGATACTTCTCTTGTTGCCTTATTTGTATTTGACTTTATTAAATGTATTTATATTATCATTTAGTGCAGCCGGGCCGGAGCAGGAGGGGATAGAAAGAGAAAAAAAAGAAGACAGAGGGGGAAATTGTGGGGACAAGAGGGGGATTAGACAGAGAGACAAAAACAACAACAGCAAATAACAACAACAACAACAACAACAATAGAGCAACATCAGCAAATACGACATGTACAAATATGATGGTAAAAGTAATAGCAAATAAGCAGTTAGCGAAAAATAAATAATAATACAGAAATGACAATGAGCATTATTACACTACAAATGGATCAATACAAATACCAATAGAAATAGCGCTATTGATAATGAACAATACCAATAATTTACCTTTATTATCAACAATACAGTTGTTTAAATGCAACAATACATATACGTAATGATAACTTGAGATACGAAAGAATGCAGAAAAATGAAAGGGGAGAAAGAGAAGCAACCTACATTAACCTTGTAGATTGTTATAGTCACAATAGGTTAAGCTTTATCAGTGTGCCGTGTGTTACACCCAGTTTACCCTAGGGCAGGGGTGCTCATTACGTCGATCGCGAGCTACCGGTCGATCTCGGAGGGTGTGTCAGTCGATCACCAGCCAGGCATTAAAAAAATAGTCCTAAAAATGAGCGATCATAAATCTTCACTATGACGTCACTTTCGTCACTTGATTGACATTCACGGCACCCGAGGGTCTTCTGAGATGACGCTGGCTGCTGCCAGCTCATTAAAATTACCGACTGGAAGGCGAGAAACACTTTATTTCAACAGACTCTGGCGCCGTACCTGTCGTCAAAACTCCAAAGACCGACTGCACAGTTGCACAGTTGCGCTAACAAAATAAGAGTCTCAGAAAGCTGGCGTGCACAAGCTAGCAAGCTACGGAGTTTGCCGACAATGTATTTCTTGTAAAGTGTATACAAAGGAGTACGGAAGCTGGATAAATAAGATGCCAAAAACCAACCACTTTCATGTGGTATTGGACAGAAAGGAGGACTTTTTTTCTCCTCCATTCGAAAATGCGGACTTTATCAGCACCACTGTCTGATTCCAATCAATGCAAGTCATCAGAATCAGGTAATACACCAACTTATATTCTTGTCTTCATGAAAGAAAGGAATCTATATGTGTTAAACATGCCTGTATTATCTTTAAACACCTTTAACTTATTAACAATATTAACTATATGTGTTAAACATGCTTGTATTATCTTTAAACACCTTTAACTTGTTAACAATATTAACTATATGTATTAAACATTCTTGTATTATCATTAAACACCTTTAATTTTTTAACAATATTAACTATGTGTTAAACATGCTTGTATTATCATTAAACACCTTTAACTTTTTAACAATATTAACTATATGTATTTAACATGCTTGTATTATCATTAAACACCTTTAATTTTTTAACAATATTAACTATATGAGTTAAACATGCTTTTATTATCTTTAAACACCTTTAATGTATTAACAATATTAACTATATGTGTTAAACATGCTTGCATTATCATTAAACACCTCTAACTTGTTAACAAAAACATATATTTCATAAATAAGTAAATATAAATGATATATATGAATGAGGTAGATCCCCACGACTTGATCAATTGAAAAGTAGCTCGCCTGCAGAAAAAGTGTGAGCACCCCTGCCATAGTGGATCTAACATAATAGCGTGAGAGTCCAGTCCATAGTGGATCTAACATAATAGCGTGAGAGTCCAGTCCATAGTGGATCTAACAAAATAGTGTGGGAGTCCAGTCCATAGTGGATCTAACATAATAGTGTGAGAGTCCAGTCCATAGTGGATCTAACATAATAGTGTGAGAGTCCAGTCCATAGTGGATCTAACATAATAGCGTGAGAGTCCAGTCCATAGTGGATCTAACAAAATAGTGTGGGAGTCCAGTCCATAGTGGATCTAACATAATAGTGTGAGAGTCCAGTCCATAGTGGATCTAACATAATAGTGTGAGAGTCCAGTCCATAGTGGATCTAACATAATAGTGAATCCAGTCCATCGTGGATCTAACATAATAGTGAATCCAGTCCATAGTGGATCTAACATAATAGTGTGAGAGTCCAGTCCATAGTGGATCCAACATAATATTGTGAGAGTCCAGTTCATAGTGGATCTAATATAATAGTGTGAGAGTCCAGTCCATAGTGGATCTAACATAATAGCGTGAGAGTCCAGTCCATAGTGGATCTAACAAAATAGTGTGGGAGTCCAGTCCATAGTGGATCTAACATAATAGTGTGAGAGTCCAGTCCATAGTGGATCTAACATAATAGTGTGAGAGTCCAGTCCATAGTGGATCTAACATAATATTGTGAGAGTCCAGTCCATAGTGGATCTAACATAATAGTGAATCCAGTCCATAGTGGATCTAACATAATAGTGTGAGAGTCCAGTCCATAGTGGATCTAACATAATAGTGAATCCAGTCCATAGTGGATCTAACATAATAGTGTGAGAGTCCAGTCCATAGTGGATCTAACATAATAGTGAGAGTTCAGTCCATAGTGGATCTAACATAATAGTGAATCCAGTCCATAGTGGATCTAACATAATAGTGAATCCAGTCCATAGTGGATCTAACATAATACTGAGAGTTCAGTCCATAGTGGATCTAACATAATAGTGTGAGAGTCCAGTCCATAGTGGATCTAACATAATATTGTGAGAGTCCAGTCCAAAGTGGATCTAATATAATAGTGAGAGTCCAGTCCATAGTGGATCTAACATAATAGTGTGAGAGTCCAGTCCATAGTGGATCTAACATAATAGTGAGAGTCCAGTCCATAGTGGATCTAACATAATAGTGAGAGTGCAGTCCATAGTGGATCAAACATAATAGTGAGAGTCCAGTCCATAGTGGATCTAACATAATAGAGTGACAGTCCAGTTCATAGTGGATCTAATATAATAGTGTGAGAGTCCAGTTCATAGTGGATCTAACATAATAGTGTGAGAGTCCAGTCCATAGTGGATCTAACATAATATTGTGAGAGTCCAGTCCATAGTGGATCTAACATAATAGTGAGAGTCCAGTCCAAAGTAGATCTAACATAATAGTGAGAGTCCAGTCCATAGTGGGGCCAGCAGGAGACCATCCCGAGCGGAGACGGGTCAGCAGAGCAGAGATGTCCCCAACCGACGCACAGGCGAGCGGTCCACCCCGGGTCCCGACTCTGGACAGCCAGCACTTCATCCATGGCCACCGGACCAGGGGAGTTTATAGTTTATAGGGGAGTGTATAAGGGATACACCATAGTAACCTCTAATATATATATATATTTACTTCATATGCAGTTGGCTTTCAGCCCCCGGCCAAATTTTTGGAGCCCAATGTGGCCCCACAATTCAAAATGTTTGGACACCCCTGCCTTATAGGAACATACCACTAAACACACGTTAAAAACAAGGCAGATATGAAGAGACGAGAGTATATTTCAAAGTCAGTCTGAGGTTAGGGTTAGGGGACAAACTTTTATTACGAACACTGCACAGAACAAATTGAGTTCCAGTAGAAACAAGACACAGG
This sequence comes from Nerophis lumbriciformis, assembly GCF_033978685.3. Lineage (NCBI taxonomy): Eukaryota > Metazoa > Chordata > Actinopteri > Syngnathiformes > Syngnathidae > Nerophis > Nerophis lumbriciformis. Next base: position 4,680,693 of record NC_084548.2, read on the forward strand.
ATGTGTGTGTGCGTGTGTGTGTGTGTGTGTGTGTGTGTGTGTGTGTGTGTGTGTGTGTGTGTGTGTGTGTGTGTGTGTGTGTGTGTTTAGCTAAATCAGTATTCTACAGTCAAAGGGGCTTCTTGTAACAGTTAATTAGGGCTGCTGTTTGGATTCCCCATCCCTACATCCACAGAATGCAGATAGTAAAAACGAGTAAAACAGGGCGCTCCCTCGTAGCCATTGATATTGTAATGTGTAAAGAATGCAGCACCGGCACAGCCTTATGCTGATGGGATGCAAAAGACAATCATCCATCCATCAGCTCGTACGTGTGAGGGGATGAACCCTCTGCTATTTTCAGGAATGTATTCCAGGTCGATGGGATTATTGTTGGTAAGGGCAGGTGACGTTTTTTGTTCTCCTTGTTTGGTGTGCTTAGATTACAGTTTACAGGACAGCTGAGTGTGCATAAAGTGTTCACGCCTGCACGGACAGGAGGGAGGGAGGGGGGGGGGGGGTGGGGGGTATGGCTGTGCTACAGGAGGGAAGGCGATGCATGACATTTACAAATAGCTGCAAGGCAATTCTATTATCATAATGTTAGATGGTGTTTAGATTTATGGCCGTGCCTCCTGGAGATTGCTTCATGTTTGCATGCATGTGTTCTTCTGTGCAACTATGCAACACAAGAGCAGCAGGCGAGATGGAACACAACATTATTTCGAGCTCTGTGAAGTCAGATTTGAAAGATGGCCAAAATGCTAAACATGCACACGGAGTACTGTGCTTTGGATATCTGGACTTTTGAAAAGTCATATAAGAAGTTGAATGAGACACTACTTGGGGGAAAATGTCAAATAAGTTTACATATGCATATACATACACATATAGGTATATATACATACATAGATTTATATATCAATCAATCAATCAATGTTTATTTATATAGCCCTAAATCACAAGTGTCTCAAAGGGCTGCACAAGCCACAACGACATCCTCGGTACAAAGCCCACATAAGCGCAAGGAAATACTCACCCCAGTGGGACGTCGATGTGAATGACTATGAGAAACCTTGGAGAGGACCGCATAAGTGGGTACCCCTCCCTCTAGGAGAGACCGAATGCAATGGATGTCGAGTGGGTCTGAAATAATATTGTGAGAGTCCAGTCCATAGTGGATCCAACATAATAGTAAGAGTCCAGTCCATAGTGGATCCAACATAATAGTAAGAGTCCAGTCCATAGTGGATCCAACATAATAGTGAGAGTCCAGTCCATAGTGGATCCAACATAATAGTGAGAGTCCAGTCCATAGTGGATCCAACATAATAGTAAGAGTCCAGTCCATAGTGGATCCAACATAATAGTAAGAGTCCAGTCCATAGTGGATCCAACATAATAGTAAGAGTCCAGTCCATAGTGGATCCAACATAATAGTGAGAGTCCAGTCCATAGTGGATCCAACATAATAGTGAGAGTCCAGTCCATAGTGGATCCAACATAATAGTAAGAGTCCAGTCCATAGTGGATCCAACATAATAGTGAGAGTCCAGTCTATAGTGGATCTAACATAATAGTGTGAGAGTCCAGTCCATAGTGGATCCAACATAATAGTGAGAGTCCAGTCCATAGTGGATCCAACATAATAGTGAGAGTCCAGTCCATAGTGGATCTAACATAATAGTGAGAGTCCAGTCTATAGTGGATCTAACATAATAGTAAGAGTCCAGTCCATAGTGGATCCAACATAATAGTAAGAGTCCAGTCCATAGTGGATCCAACATAATAGTGAGAATCCAGTCTATAGTGGATCTAACATAATAGTGTGAGAGTCCAGTCCATAGTGGATCCAACATAATAGTGAGAGTCCAGTCCATAGTGGATCCAACATAATAGTAAGAGTCCAGTCCATAGTGGATCCAACATAATAGTGAGAGTCCAGTCTATAGTGGATCTAACATAATAGTGTGAGAGTCCAGTCCATAGTGGATCCAACATAATAGTGAGAGTCCAGTCCATAGTGGATCTAACATAATAGTGAGAGTCCAGTCTATAGTGGATCTAACATAATAGTAAGAGTCCAGTCCATAGTGGATCCAACATAATAGTGAGAGTCCAGTCCATAGTGGATCTAACATAATAGTGAGAGTCCAGTCCATAGTGGATCCAACATAATAGGGACGGCGTGGCGCAGTGGAAGAGTGGCCGTGCGCAACCCAAGGGTCCATGGTTCAATCCCCACCTAGTACCAACCTCGTCATGTCCGTTGTGTCCTGAGCAAGACACTTCACCCTTGCTCCTGATGGGTGCTGGTTAGCGCCTTGCATGGCAGCTCCCTCCATCAGTGTGTGAATGTGTGTGTGAATGGGTAAATGTGGAAGTAGTGTCAAAGCGCTTTGAGTACCTTGAAGGTAGAAAAGCGCTATACAAGTACAACCCATTTATCATTTATTTATATGTATCCAGTGATTATACTATAAAGTTATTTTCCATTTAACTTCACCAGTTTTAGATTATTTTTATTCAAAATCGTTGAATTTTCACATTTGCCGTTCATATACTGAGAAGAGACGGTGCGGTGAACAGCAGCCAGTTGAGGCACGTCACTCAGTGCCTCAACATGGATTGCTGACTCGGCTAACTGCTGGTCTGCTGTGCAGTGAGACTGTATTGCTATATGAACTATATTATACATTTCCGTAGTTTAGTTAGCTGAGGTATATAATGTACAGTGTATTTTGTCAACAACTGTATGTGTGTAACGTATTTCTTGTGCTGAGCGATCATAAAACGGCTGCAAAAGACGCACTGGCTGAGGCTCGCCTCCTGCACCCCCGCCGTAGAATGCACGGCAACCCCTGACGGGAGTGTTATATCAACTAAAGCCCACACTTAAACTTTCCACGTGCAAGATTGAATCTATTTAAAAAAGTTTTTTCATAAGAAGCCAAAAAGTGCAAAAACAATAATGTTCGTGTTGGAGGAGTTGTGAATGACTGCAGGGACACAACATTAGGTACACCTGCAGTCTGCAGGTGTACCTAATTCACAACTCCTCCAACACGAACATTATTGTTTTTGCACTTTTTGGCTTCTAATTAAATAACTTTTGTAACCTATTTTCATGGGCTTTCCTCTTTGTGATGTTAAGTTCCTGTTATGCGCTGTTATACAGTATATGCCTTGAGCTCTTATTTTGAAGGCGCTAAGAGCGGAAGTGATGTCACGTTGCGGAGGTTTTTGAAAGAAGGTAAATAAAGTGGTCCTCGTGTAAACTGGAGCCTCCGTGTTTGTTATTTTGTAGTTTCATACAGTATAGGCGACATTTATAAACCCTCGGTTACACTTTTTTAAATAGATTCAATCTTGCACGTGGAAAGTTTAAGTGAGGGCTTTAGTTGCGGCGCATGGACTTAATTTCTAAGTAAAGGTAAGACCATAATAACGTTTTATTTTTATTAAATGTGCTTTTTTGTGTGCTACAGTTTGTATGTGTAAAGTTAAAGTTAAGTTAAAGTACCAATGATTGTCACACACACACTAGGTGTAATGAAATGTGTCCTCTGCATTTGACCCATCCCCTTGATCACCCCCTGGGAGGTGAGGGGAGCAGTGGGCAGCAGCGGCGCCCCGCCCGGGAATAATTTTTGGTGATTTAACCCCCAATTCCAACCCTTGATGCTGAGTGCCAAGCAGGGAAGAATGCTGGTATGAGCTTTTAAACATAACCCGTTAACTGCTGCCAATCAAATGGTGAATAAGATACTCTTTAGGGTTCATATGTTTGTAAATCTGACTGTGATGAAGTCAGTGCCTCACCAGCCATCAACCTCACCGCACGTCACTGATGTATACATAGATAAATATATACATACATGTATACATAGATAAATATAAACATACATGTATACATATATAAATATATACATACATATACATATAAATACATATATATCTGTTTGGAAATGACATGAATGTTTGTGCCACTGCTTAATAACTGTTTAATAAATACACTTTTGCTAAATTGACTTAGTTGTGATTTCCCTCCCTGCATGAAAGTTTAAAAGTAGCATATATTAATGCAGTATGAAGAAGAATGTTTTAATGTAGACACATAGAATCATCATACTGCTGTGATTATATGCATCAAGTGTTCATTCAAGGCTAAGGCGAAATATGGAGATATATATATGGTGTATCGTGACATGGCCTAACAATATCCAGATATGAATAAAAGGCCCTATGTGAATCATTGGATATTTCCCCCCCCAAAAAACGAAGTCTCTCACTATTCCTCAACACGGCAATCCGTTTCTGAAAGAGCGCCGCATTTTAAAAAATAAATGCTAATCTAACAAATCCTAATACACTTCCTCGGGAGAAGAGGTTCCAAGTCTCACATGCACAGCTTCCTTCTCCTCCGTGAGCCCATCAATGTGAAAAATAGGCCAGGCAGTATAGCGTGGGAGACCCGTTTCCTGTGCGGAATCAGTCAGCATACTAAAAGAGAGAGAGAGAGAGAGAGAGAGAGAGCAAGAGAAGATCAGCACATTTCCCCCCCCCCCCTCTTTTATTGTTGTTTTTCCTCTTTCTGATCTGCCCACTCATGTCCTCTGATCGCTTGTTTGAAATGTTCGCTGCTCTCAGGTTGGCACGGATCAAAACAACATAGGCTGGGCTTTCACTCCCGGAAGGCCTTCAATTACCGTATAAGTCGCACTGGCCGAAAATGCATAATAAAGAAGGGAAAAAAAAACATATATAAGTCGCACTGGAGTATAAGTCGCATTTTTGGGGGGAAATGTATTAGATAAAAGCCAACAGCAAGAATAGACATTTGAAAGGCAATTTAAAATAAATCAAGAATAGTGAACAACAGGCTGAATAAGTGTACGTTATATGAGGCATAAATAACCAACTGGTATGTTAACGTAACATATTATGGTAAGAGTCATTCAAATAACTATAACATATACAAACCCCGTTTCCATATGAGTTGGGAAATTGTGTTAGATGTAAATATAAACGGAATACAATGATTTGCAAATCCTTTTCAACCCATATTCAGTTGAATATGCTACAAAGACGACATATTTGATGTTTTTTTTGCAAATAACAATTAACTTAGAATTTCATGGCTGCAACACGTGCCAAAGTAGTTGGGAAAGGGCATGTTCACCACTGTGTTACATGGCCTTTCCTTTTAACGACACTCAGTAAACGTTTGGGAACTGAGGAGACACATTTTTGAAGCTTCTCAGGTGGAATTCTTTCCCATTCTTGCTTGATGTACAGCTTAAGTTGTTCAACAGTCCGGGGATCTCCGTTGTGCTATTTTAGGCTTCATAATGCGCCACACATTTTCAATGGGAGACAGGTCTGGACTACAGGCAGGCCAGTCTAGTACCCGCACTCTTTTACTATGAAGCCACCTTGATGTAACACGTGGCTTGGCATTGTCTTGCTGAAATAAGCAGGGGCGTCCATGGTGACGTTGCTTGGATGGCAACATATGTTGCTCCAAAACCTGTATGTACCTTTCAGCATTAATGGCGCCTTCACAGATGTGTAAGTTACCCATGTCTTGGGCACTAATACACCCCCATACCATCACACATGCTGGCTTTTACACTTTGCGCCTATAACAATCCGGATGGTTCTTTTCCTCTTTGGTCGACAGTCCACAGTTTCCAAAAACAATTTGAAATGTGGACTCGTCAGACCACAGAACACTTTTCCACTTTGTATCAGTCCATCTTAGATGAGCTCAGGCCCAGCGAAGCAGACGGCGTTTCTGGGTGTTGTTGATAAACTGTTTTCGCCTTGCATAGGAGAGTTTTAACTTGCACTTACAGATGTAGCGACCGACTGTAGTTACTGACAGTGGGTTTCTGAAGTGTTCCTGAGCCCAAGTGGTGATATCCTTTACACACTGATATCGCTTGTTGATGCAGTACAGCCTGAGGGATCGAAGGTCACGGGCTTAGCTGCTTACGTGCAGTGATTTCTCCAGATTCTCTGAACCCTTTGATGATATTACGGACTGTAGATGGCTAAATTCCTTGCAATAGCTGGTTGAGAAAGGTTTTTCTTAAACTGTTCAACAATTTGCTCACGCATTTGTTGACAAAGTGGTGACCCTCGCCCCATCCTTGTTTGTGAACGACTGAGCATTTCATGGACTCTACTTTTATACCCAATCATGGCACCCACCTGTTCCCAATTAGCCTGCACACCTGTGGGATGTTCCAAATAAGTGTTTGATGAGCATTCCTCAACTTTATCAGTATTTATTGCCACCTTTCCCAACTTCTTTGTCACGTGTTGCTGGCATCAAATTCTAAGTTAATTATTATTTGCAAAAAAAAAAAGTTTATGAGTTTGAACATCAAATATGTTGTCTTTGTAGCATATTCAACTGAATATGGGTTGAAAATGATTTGCAAATCATTGTATTCCGTTTATATTTACATCTAACACAATTTCCCAACTCATATGGAAACGGGGTTTGTAGAACATGCTATACGTTTACCAAACAATCTGTCACTCCTAATCGCTAAATCCCATGAAATCTTACACGTCTAGTCTCTTACGTGAATGAGATCAATAATATTATTTGATATTTTACGCTAATGTGTTAATCATTTCACACATAAGTCGCTCCTGAGTATAAGTCGCACCCCCGGCCAAACTAAAAAAAAAACTGCGACTTATAGTTTGAAAAATACGGTACTCGTTCAGATCGGGGCTCTTCTTGGACACATCCCTCAATCATCAGGAGATGATTGAGGGAACCCCTCATGAAACAGGCCTGTAGAGATGAAGTAGTCTATTTATTATATTTATATTTATATTTACCTACTCATTGGCCTAGTGGTTAGAGTGTCCGCCCTGAGATCGGTAGGTTGTGAGTTCAAACCCCGGCCGAGTCATACCAAAGACTATAAAAAAAAATGGGACCCATTACCTCCCTGCTTGGCACTCAGCATCAAGGGTTGGAATTGGGGGTTAAATCACCAAAATGATTCCCGGGCGCGGCCACCGCTGCTGCCCACTGCTCCCCTCACCTCCCAGGGGGTGATCAAGGGTGATGGGTCAAATGCAGAGAATAATCTCGCCATACCTAGTGTGTGTGTGACAATCATTGGTACTTTAACTTTAACTTTAACTTTATATATATATATATATATATATATATATATATATATATATATATATATATATATATATATATATATATATATCCATCCATCCATTTTCTACCGCTTATTCCCTTCGGGGTCGCAGGGATATATATATATATATATATATATATATATATATATATATATGTATGAAATACTTGACTTGGTGAATTCTAGCTGTAAATATACTCCTCCCCTCTTAACCACGCCCCCAACCACGCCCCCCGCACCCACCCCCCACCCCCCACCTTCCGAAATTGGAGGTCTCAAGGTTGGCAAGTATGATGTAGCGTTCTCCTGGCAACCTCCAAACCCAGACTGGTCCATCAGATTGCCAGATGGAAAATCCACGACTGGATTTGTTGCACAGGTGGCATCCTATGACAGTTGCACGCTGGAAATCACTGAAAGCGGCCCATTCTTTCACAAATGTTTGTAGAAACAGTCTCCATGCCTAAGTGTTTGATTTTGATACACCGGGCCAAGTGATTAGGACACCTGATTCTCATTCTTTGGATGGGTGGCCAAACACTTTTGGCTTATGGAAGAATTGTATTATTTTTTAATGTATTGATTGTGGCTTATACACCCGTGCGCTCTACAGTTGGAAAAATGTGGTACAACGCGGCCGTGCCCAAGCTACAATGATTACGGACATTCGACGCAGAGTCTGCTTGAGTCTTGAAGAAGCTGAAACCCGTGCGCGTCGTTAGCGTCTAGAAAGCCGCAAACATTTGGGTGTCGTTCCAGTCGGCGGGGTGAGTTGTCCAATTAGGCGTTGGCGTGTGGCCTAATGCCGTTGACCACCTTGAAAAAGCATCATTTAATCCTCCACGCTGGCTGGGTGGCTGTATCGCAGCATGTCCTCTGGCACGGCCCACTGGCCGACGAGTACACTGATGGCCAATTTGAACTGACGGTGGCCTCAATTTGGGCCGAATGGACAAAACGCGTCAATTCGTCCTGCGTGCGACTCCACTCAGGGAGGGACAACTATTCAGCCAATGAAAACGTCATTATCAAGCTACACTATATGGCCAAAAGTATTATAATACAGAAAAAATAATGACACTGTGTTGGGGGACCTGTAAAGATTCTTTTCATGGGGCCCAAAATCCCTAGCGACGCCCCTGCTCCCACCTTACATTCCTCAGGGACATTTGTATTAGATCTTTTAAGCAGGTGTTTTTTGTTTACATTGTTATTGCCTTCTGGTTAGCTAATGTTTGCCCTGCAGGTAATAGTCACTTTTCCACCCCTTTATATATTAGGTATAGTTGTAAGTAAAAAAAAAAAGGTCAAAGACAAAGCTATTCGGGTTCTTGTGAGTATATACACTTCACTGCCGATGTGGGGGGGCGCCACCTAAAATCTTGCCTAGGGCGCCGGATTGGTTAGGGCCGGGCCTGATTTGGCCACCCATCCAAATGATGAGAATCAGGTGTCCTATAAAATCAAGCACTTAGGCATGGAGACTGTTTCTACAAACATTTGTGAAAGAATGGGCCGCTTTCAGTGATTCCCAGCGTGGAATTGTCATAGGATGCCACCTGTGCAACAAATCCAGTCGTGAAATTTCCTCGCTTCTAAATTAGAGATGCGCGGTTTGCGGGCACAACCGCGGAGTCCGCGGATTATCCGCGGATCGGGCGGGTGAAATTAAAAAAAATTAGATTTTATCCGCGGGTCGGGTCGGGTCGGGTGGTTGAAATAAAAAACAATTTGATTTTAAATAGATTCAGGCGGGTGGCAGTTAAACCAATTCGGAAATATATATACATAGTTAAATGTTGTTACCCACATACGAAAAACGAGCAGGCACCTGCTGCATATGCCACAACAGAAGAAAAAAAAAGAAAAAGAGATGGACACTTTTACGGAGCGGAGAAGGGACGCCTCGCCGGGGTCCGGGACCGAGGCCCCTTCCCCCGAGAGGGCCCCACCGGGAGCCGTAGCTGAGGCGATCCGCGAGAAGGGCCCGACGCACGTCCAGGGTCGCCACCGCGCCCACCGCACCGACACCCCGCCTCGTCCGCCTTCGCCGCGGCCGGCGTCACGCGCAGCAGGTAAGCAGCTTACCTGCCCGCCGCCCCCGTGGCCGGGGGCGCGTAACAGGGGTCACTCCGCGCGCAGTGCGCTCACGAAAGGGGTGGGGCTCACCCTGGTTGATATAGACAGCAGCTAGGACGGTGGCCATGGAAGTCGGAACCCGCTAAGGAGTGTGTAACAACCCACCTGCCGAATCAACTAGCCCTGAAAATGGATGGCGCTGGAGCGTCGGGACCATATACCCGGCCGTCGCCGGCAGCGAGACGCGCTTGGAGGTGCGCTCAGCGCGGCTCCCATATGATTGCGCACTGGTGTGCGTCTGGGTCGTGACAGCGTGGCACGCGAATGTCTGTGCTGCATTGGATCAGTCTCCTTTCTTTAACAGGCAAAAGCTTTATAACCTCACTAATGCCTTGCATCGTCTATATTAGATATATAACAACGGGCGGGTGCGGGTGGATGGCGGGCGGATGCGGTTCTGATCAAATGTTAGATCGGGTGGATTGCGGATGGTTGACGACTTTCTGATGCGGTTGCGGATGAAATAATTGCCTATCCGCGCATCTCTAGATTCCAAAGTCAACTTTATTATAGGAAAAGTGAAGAGTTTTGGGAACAACAGCAACTCATCCACCAAGTGGTAGGCCACGTAAACTGACAGAGAGGCGTCCGCGGGTGCTGAAGCGCATAGTGCGAAGACTTTCTGCACAGTCAGCGCCAAACTTCTTGTGACCTTCCAGTTAGACCACGTGCAGTACGCAGAGAGCTTAACGGAATGGCTTTCCATGGCCGAGCAGCTGCATCTAAGCCATACATCACCAAGTCCGATGCAAAGCGTGGGATGCAGTGGTGTAAAGCAGTGTTTTTCAACCTTTTTTGAGGCCAGGCACATTTTTTGCGTTGAAAAAATGCGGAGGCACACCACCAGCAGAAATCATTAAAAAACGAAACTCAGTTGACAGTAAAAAGTCGTCGCAATTGTTGGATATGACTTTAAAGCAGGGGTCCCCAAACTTTTTGACTCGGGGGCCGCATTGGGTTATATATATATATATATATATATATATATATATATATATATATATATATATATATATATATATATATATATATTGTTGCGTTTGGACCAGTTGTTCCTCCCAGGGAATTCAAGTTTCTGGTCGTCGCTCCCAAGCTCTTTACGACACTTAAAGCTGAGTAAAAGAACCACCAGGTATTTTGTAATATATTTGCAAAGCTTTGTAAATATCATGAGACCAGTCCAGCATAGAACATTCAATCGCGCAGCTAAGATGGTCTCCCCTAAAAAATGGAAACCTTCTCTACTATAAAGTCTCTCTCCCTCCCACCCTCGTTGTCTTGTCTTTCCAGCCTAAACACATGCCCATTGTCCTCCGCATCTGGACAGAAGAATAGATAAGAAGAAGGAGTATCTCTCTTTCTTACATTCCATACCCAAGGTTAGCACACAGTATTTGCAGACAACCAAAAGACCAAAATTGGAAGAAAAAGACTAGCTGTTTTGTAATATGATTATGAAATTAAAGAAGTAACACTTAAATACGGATATATGTAAATATCTGCCTCCGACAATATATATATATATATATATATATATATATATATATAAATATACACATAGTCTTTATAATCCGTTTTGTCATTTAACATCAATTAACATTGATGTTCATCAACATTTAACATTGTCACGTTATCGATGGGAAAATTAATTTTTAGACAATATGATTTGCCTGAGCGGCTAGGAGACACTAAGAGTAACAATCGGTAGAAAATGGATTAGAAAGGAAAGATTTAAAAAAATAAAAATAAATAAATAAATACAAAATTAACTTGGGACTTCCTGTGGGCCAGATTTTGGATGCTGGGGGGCCGGATCAGGCTCGCGGGCCAAAGTTTAGGGACCCCTGCTTTAAACCATAACCAAGCATGCATCAATGTAGCTCTTGTCTCAAAGTAGGTGTACTCTCACCCCCTGTCATTTCACGCCGTGACTTATTTGGAGTTTTTTGCTGTTTTCCTGTGTGTAGTGTTTTACTTCTTGTCTTGCGCTCCTGTTTTGGTGGCTTTTTGTCATTTTTTGGTATTTTCCTGTAGCAGTTTCATGTCTTCCTTTGAGCGATATTTCCCGCATCTACTTTGTTTTAGCAATCAAGAATATTCCAGTTGTTTTTATCCTTCTCTGTGGGGACATTTTTTGTCATGTCATGTTCGGATGTACTTTGTGGACGCCATCTTTGCTCCACAGTAAGTCTTTGCTGTCGTCCAGCATTCTGTTTTTGTTTACTTTGTAGCCAGTTTTGTTCTGCATAGCTATCCCTTTTCTTGGGGGCACTCACCTTGTGTTTATTTTTGGTTTAAGCATTAGATACCTTTTTACCTCCCGCTGTTTCTGATATCAACAAAGCAATTAGCTACCGGCTGCCACCTACTGATATGGAAGAGTATTACACGGCTACTCTGCCGAGCTCCAGACTGTCACACAGCGGTGAGGGAAGTCTTGTCTTGGTTTTTTCTGTCTTGTGATTTACATGTTTTATTTTGAAAAGCAACTCCTCTTGTTTCAGATCACGGGTCCTTCCTCTTGTGTCACCAGTCTGACGTCATTCCTGACCCTTGATTGTTTCCACCTGTTTCCCATTACCCTCATGTTCTTTATAAGCCCATGCCTCCCCTTGTTCTGTGCCAGATTGTCTCGAGCTTTCGTGCCTGTCTTGCGTTTCATGTTCATGTCCATGCCTTGCCTTGTCCCACGTCTACGTCCTTGCTTCCAGAATATCCCACGCTGTAATTTTGAATGAACTTTTTCTCCTCCCTCAGAGCGACTTTTGTTATTCAACCTTTTTCTACCGCAGTGGTGAGTTATAATTTTTCCCTAAAGATTTTTCCTCATAGTTTTTTGAGTGATTTTTTTGTTTACATTTATTAGAGTAGTTAAGTTTTATAGTCTTTATTTTCTTCCTCCTGTTGGAACGTTTTTTTGTTCAAGTTTTTTGATAACAGATACGGTGCTAATTATAATTGTCATTTTTGTATTTCCTCCTTTTGGAGTGATTTTCGGTTTTTCCCTTTTGGAACATTTTGTCGATAGCTATTTTTGTCGTTTCATAGTATTTGAATTTACTCGGCTCTGGAGGCTTAAAAGAGTTTTTCAAAATAAAAGCTTTATTTGGAATCACATCTCTGCATCTGAGTCCCTTCCTTCGTCCAAGCCTGACACAGACAGCACCGACTCTCAACAACAACACATCATTTACAGACTATAATTACTGATTTCCAAAAAGTATCTTTAACCCAAATAGGTGAAACTAAATAATCTCCCACGGCACACCAGACTGTATCTCACGGCACACTAGTGTGCCGCAGCACAGTGGTTAAAAAACACTGGTGTAAAGCACGTCGCCACTGGACTCTAGAGCAGTGGAGACGCGTTCTCCGGACTGATGACTCACGCTCTTCCATCTGGCAATCTGATGGACCAGTCTGGGTTTGGAGGTCGCCAGGAGAACGCTACATTTCGGACTGCATTGTGCCGAGTGTGAAATTTGGTGGAGGAGGAATTATGTTTTGGGGTTGTTTTTTCAGGAGTTGGTTTAGTTCCAGTGAAATTAACTTTGAATGCTCCAGGATACCAAAACATTTTGGACAATTCCATGGGATGCCACTTCAAGTTCATTTGTGAGTAAAGGCAGGTGGCCAAATACTTTTGGCAATATAGTGTACCTTCATGGCAGCACGCACCACGACCACACTCACGCTTTGAACGTCCGTGTATTGCTGATCAGGTCCGATTTGTGAATGCGCCTTTCTTGGAAACTGGGAATAATTACGAGGGGAGTTCAGGTTAAGGTTGAGCTGAAAACGATCGTGAAAATGGGAAGCCAGGCCAAAATCACCGGGTCTTGGCTCTCACGGGGACAAGTGTTGTATTGGCATGTCTGGTCTGAAAGTGGGCCAACGCTGGCTCCTCCTCCAGTGCTCAACTGACCAAATTCTAACAAGGTTAATGCCCCGGGAGATAAAGTGTCCTGCCCGCCGGTCAACAAACCGGAAGAGGATGTAGGACAACGGCAAGAATCTTGTAACACTAAAGCCGGAATACATGATTCATGAAGGGACACGCTCTCATGGGAATGTCTATGAAAAGTTAATACCACATTTAACCTGGACACTTGCGACGTGGCTCGGATGATAGTGCGCTTGTCTAGAAACTGGAGGGTCCCTGATTTGAACCCAGGCACTGTCGTCGTGTCCTCGGGCCAAAACTCTTCACACCCGTGAAGAATGGTGGTGGTCAGAGGGGCCTTTGGTGTAAATTGGCAGCCACAATCCAGCCAGACTATTACTCAGAAAGGTATGCACATTTCGGGACACTGTAATACATTGCAACAAGTCATACTTGCCAACCCTCCCGGATTTTCTGGGAGGCTCCCGAAATTCAGCGCCTCTCCCGAAAACCTCCCGGGACAATTTTTCTCCCGAAAATCTCCCGAAATTCAGGCGGAGCTGGAGGCCACGCCCCCTCCAGCTCCATGCGGACCTGAGTGACGTGTTGACAGCCTGTTGTACATGCACATGTGACCCACCCATAATGTGTCACATTTTTGTGTTGATTTATTTATTTTATTTTGTGGTTTGAATTCGTTTTTGGAGCTGTCATTACACATTTATCAGTATTCACATTGGTCAGTAGGGGGCAGTAGGGCGTTTCTTCCCAATTGAATGCTATCACCTGCAGACCGGAAGTGTCTTGTCATTCTGATGAGAGCGACCAGTCTGTGAACAATTGAAACGTCCTGTGTGCTTTTTCCTCCTGTATAACAGGTTAGTTTTGGTGAATCAACTCACTGAATAATATCCATGTGATCTTTATAAGTTTAAGTACACATTCTGATGGTGGAGCCTAACTCTAAAGTGTTTGTGAGTTGTAGTTTGTATTTGTGAATGAATCCAGTGCACAGCTGCAGTAATCAATGCAAAATGGCGAAGTGAGTACGCAATGTTTATATAGGAACTTCTGATCCTAATTCAGACTCCCAAATTAGAGCTCCCGTTTTCTTATTGATTTTATAATGTATATTTGTATAATGTGTGTGTTCTGAAATAGTGACAGAGAATAGAACAAGGATGGACAATTCAACCCTTAACTCAACAATGAGTAGAGGAGTGTTATGTGTGTGTATATGTGTAAATAAATGAACACTGAAATTCAAGTATTTATTTTATTTATTTATTTTTATATATATATATATATATATATATATATATATATATATATATATATATATATATATATATATATATATATATATATATATATATAATAAAATATATATATATATATATATATATATATATATATAGCTAGAATTCACTGAAAGTCAAGTATTTCTTATATATATATATATATATATATATATATATATATATATATATATATATATATATATATATATATATATATATATATATATATATCTTAACCACGCCCCCAGTCACGCCCCCCGCCTCCCACCATCCACCTCCCGAAATCGGAGGTCTCAAGGTTGGCAAGTATGCAAGAAGTAGATACTTGCAGCGTCAAATTGTGACCATCATGGAACCTTTTTTGTAACTACACAGGCGATCAACAATAACTAACAGAATAAGGTACCCCGAGGCGTTCCCAGGCCAGCTGGGAGACATAGTCTCTCCAACTTGTCCGAGGTCTTCCCCGTGGCCTCCTACCAGTCGGACCTGCCCTAAACACCTCCACAGGGAGGTGTGCGGGATTATCAGTAACATCGCTTATAACTTTAGAACTAGGTGTTCCTTTTACAACTTTTTCACTTCCAATACGACACCGATATTGGAACCTCAGGTATTGGCTGTTAACGACATTAATCCGATATAATATCAGCACAAGTCATTGTATCACTTTGTAGCGTGGCATGCTAGGAAAGGCTTGATCAAATGAAATTACTCCAAACAATGAAAAAGTGTGGAAAACACTAACCTTATGACAAAAATAATCTGTCTTTAAAATGAAGTGGGGTGGTAATTTGTTTTTGGTGCCACCTCGAGGTGCCAATCGTTCATTACGTCAAACTGCATGATCCAGACACGTTTGTTACTGGATACTTTCTGATATGCTTCTGCCTTGGAGACTCTGTATCTGCAAGTAATATGCAACTATAATTATTTAGTACTTGTTCATCTTGACGGACGTGGTGTTTGAAACTGCAATATTAATCAATTTTATATGCATGTCGAGCTTGTGTGCTTAGCTGTTGTGTAGCTGCTCCTTCCCATAGTAGCCTACAGTGTAGCCTGTTATGTTCATCCATCCATCCATCCATCTTCTTCCGCTTATCCGAGGTCGGGTCGCGGGGGCAGCAGCCTAAGCAGGGAAGCCCAGACTTCCCTCTCCCCAGCCACTTCGTCCAGCTCTTCCTGTGGGACCCCGAGGCGTTCCCAGGCCAGCCGGGAGACATAGTCTTCCCAACGTGTCCTGGGGTCTTTCCCGCGGCCTCCTACCGGTCGGACGTGCCCTAAACACCTCCCTAGGGAGGCGTTCGGGTGGCATCCTGACCAGATGCCCGAACCACCTCATCTGGCTCCTCTCGATGTGGAGGAGCAGCGGCTTTACTTTGAGCTCCCCCCGGATGGCAGAGCTTCTCACCCTATCTCTAAGGGAGAGCCCCGCCACCCGGCGGAGGAAACTCATTTCGGCCGTTTGTACCCGTGATCTTGTCCTTTTGGTCATAACCCAAAGCTCATGACCATAGGTGAGGATGGGAACGTAGATCGACCGGTAAATTGAGAGCTTTGCCTTCCGGCTCAGCTCCTTCTTCACCACAACGGATCGATACAGCGTCCGCATTACTGAAGACGCCGCACCGATCCGCCTGTCGATCTCACGATCCACTCTTCCCTCACTCGTGAACAAGACTCCGAGGTACTTGAACTCCTCCACTTGGGGCAAGATCTCCTCCCCAACCCGGAGATGGCACTCCACCCTTTTCCGGGCGAGAACCATGGACTCGGACTTGGAGGTGCTGATTCTCATCCCAGTCGCTTCACACTCGGCTGCGAACCGATCCAGTGAGAGCTGAAGATCCTGGCCAGATGAAGCCATCAGGACCACATCATCTGCAAAAAGTAGAGACCTAATTCTGCAGCCACCAAAGCGGATCCCCTCAACGCCTTGACTGCGCCTAGAAATTCTGTCCATAAGAGTTATGAACAGAATCGGTGACAAAGGGCAGCCTTGGCGGAGTCCAACCCTCACTGGAAACGTGTCCGACTTACTACCGGCAATGCGGACCAAGCTCTGGCACTGATCATACAGGGAGCGGACCGCCACAATCAGACAGTTCGATACCCCATACTCTCTGAGCACTCCCCACAGGACTTCCCAAGGGACACGGTCGAATGCCTTCTCCAAGTCCACAAAACACATGTAGACTGGTTGGGCAAACTCCCATGCACCCTCAAGGACCCTGCCGAGAGTATAGAGCTGGTCCACAGTTCCACGACCAGGACAAAAACCACACTGTTCCTCCTGAATCCGAGGTTCAACTATCCGGCGTAGCCTCCTCTCCAGTACACCTGAATAGACCTTACCGGGAAGGCTGAGGAGTGTGATCCCACGATAGTTAGAACACACCCTCCGGTTCCCCTTCTTAAAGTTATGTTCACATGTCACTAAAATACAAAAAAATCACCAACCATGTGTTTTGATCGGAGGACATTTAGATGTTAGCTGGCTGTTCAGCGTTGATTGCACTGCAAACACTGAAATCTAAGTTGTCATGATGTGGAGGTGACGAACCCCAAGATGCAGAGATGACAGGCGGTGTACAAGAAAACATGGTTTTAATGTTCAAAAAAAGGTGCACAAGGTGAAGGCCCAACTTAACGCAGGAAACAAAAGCTAACACTTAGCCCGAACTATGGACATGAAACAAAAAGTCGCTAACTGTGGCATAAATAAAGAAAACTTACTTGGCAAGGCACGAGCAGCATGAACTAAGCATGAAATCATCAGCATGAACTATGGTATCTCCAGAAAACAAGCATGAACAGAGCATTGCATGAAACAGGGAGTCCACAGCATACAACAAACAATACTCCAGTACTGACTGGAGGGCAAGGCAGGTTTAAATAATGCCTCTGATTAGTGCTCGGGCAGCAGGTGAGCGGGCGAACACTAATCAGAGGCAGGTGGAAATAATAAGCAACCATGGTAACTAAAACAAACAAAGGTGCCCAAAAAACAGGAACTATGAAGTCCAAAACTAACAGAACATAAAACATGATCCGGGACATGGATCATGACATAAGTAAGATTAAATATCTCAAATAAGGGTGATATTTGCTTATTTTCTGTCTGATAAGATAATTCTTCTCACTAAGCAGATTTTATGTTAGAGTGTTTTACTTGTTTTAAGTGTTTTGGTCCTATATGATCTCAGTAAGATATTACAGCTTGTTGCTGAGATGTGATGACCTATATTGAGTAAAACATGCTTGAAACTAGAATATCAAGTGTTGCAAAGCTGTGTCATCAACACTCACAAGTATAAAACTACTTTTTTTAAAGTAATCATTTCTTATTTCAAGCATGAAAAAAAAATCATGACTTTGACACAATTGTGTCTCATAATTAAAACAGATGACAGCCAAATGGACTTTGCTGTTTTATTTTCAATGAAACAATAGAAAATATGCACTCATACAGTAGTGCAGTTGTTATTAGTGAGAATATACTTATTTTAAGGTATTTTTGGGTTCATTGAGGTTAGCTAATTTTACTTGTTTTGGAAAGTCTTGACAAGCCAAATTTTATTGTTCTATTGGCAGATAATTTTTGCTTAGTTCGAAAAAAATACCCCTAATTTTTGTATTTTTTTTTTCTTGTTTTTGAACACTGACTTTTTGCAGTGTGGCTGCAGGACTTGTATTATACCTTGCTTTTTTGCGGATATTGTATTGGGACATCCCTATTGATGACATTCCTAAATGTCCAAAAAAAAGTGTACAAAATGTAACAGAAATGTAAAAACAACCGAACACTCAGACGAAATAAAATGCATAGGGCATACTTGCCAACCTTGAGACCTCCGATTTCGGGGGGTGGGGGAGTGGTCGGGGGTGGGGAGGGGGGCGTGGTTGGGGGCGTGGTTAAGATATATATAAAAGAAATACTTGAATTTCAGTGTTCATTTATTTACACATATACACACACATAACACTCATCTACTCATTGTTGAGTTAAGGGTTGAATTGTCCATCCTTGTTCTATTCTCTGTCACTATTTCAGAACACACACATTATACAAATATACATTATGAAATCAATAAGAAAACGGGAGCTCTAATTTGGGAGTCTGAATTAGGATCAGAAGTTCCTATATAAACATTGCGTACTCACTTCGCCATTTTGTATTGATTACTGCAGCTGTGCACTGGATTCATTCACAAATACAAACTACAACTCACAAACACTTTAGAGTTAGGCTCCACCATCTGAATGTGTACTTAAACTTACAAAGATCACATGGATATTATTCAGTGAGTTGATTCACCAAAACTAACCTGTTATACAGGAGGAAAAAGCACACAGGACGTTTCAATTGTTCACAGACTGGTCGCGCTCATCAGAATGACAAGACACTTCCGGTCTGCAGGTGATAGCATTCAATTGGGAAGAAACGCCCTACTGCCCCCTACTGACCAATGTGAATACTGATAAATGTGTAAAGACAGCTCCAAAAACGAATTCAAACCACAAAATAAAATAAATAAATCAACACAAAAATGTGACACATTATGGGTGGGTCACATATGCATGTACAGTAGATGGCAGTATTGTCCTGTTTAAAAGTGTCACAACATTGCTGTTTACGGCAGACAAACTGCTTTACGGTAGACGGAAACTAGACTGCTGTTGTTGTGTGTTGTTACCGCGCTGGGAGGACGTTAATGAAACTGCCTAACAATAAACCCACATAAGAAACCAAGAACTCGCCCTCGATCATTAGCTGTTTATATTGTGTGAAAGCGGACGTGTGAACAGGCTGTCAACACGTCACTCAGGTCCGCATGGAGCTGGAGGGGGCGTGGCCTCCAGCTCCGCCTGAATTTCGGGAGATTTTCGGGAGAAAATTTGTCCCGGGAGATTTTCGGGAGTCTCCCGGAAAATCCGGGAGGGTTGGCAAGTATGGCATAGGGCATTTTTTGGGACGTTGGTCGAACTGAGGTTTGATGGTGTATGAGGAGATCAACCGAAGTTAAAATATATTTTTCCGCAAAATTTTAATCGGTTATTTTTAACATACCATATTTTAAGGACCCTAGGGCGCACCTGATTAAAAGGCGCACTGCCGATGAGCGGGTCTATTCAGGTCTATTTTCATACAAAAGGTGCACCGGATTATAAGGCGCAATAAAGGAGTCATATTTTAATCATTTTTGTTCTGAATGTAAAAGACTTCCTTGTGGTCTACATAACATGTAATGGTAGTTCTTTGGTCAAAATGTTGCATAGATGATGTTTTACACATCATCTTCAAGCCGCTTTCTGACAGACGCTTCATGATGCGCCGTTTTGTGGGCGGTCTTATTTACGTGGCTCACCTTCGGCAGCGTCTTCTCCCCGTCATCTTTGTTGTAGCGGTGTAGCGTGCAAGGACGGGAGTGGAAGAAGTGTCAAAAGATGGCGCTAACTGTTTTAATGACATTCAGACTTTACTTCAATCAATAACAGAGCAGCATCTCCTCATCCGTGGCTCAATAATGCAACAACAACGCCCGAAATGTGTCCCGTTAAAAAACTGTCCGACCGGAACTCTCTAATAACTAAAGTTCCTTGGGTGAATAATGTAAACTCACTACACCGGTATGTTTTAGTACTTTCATGGCGAGTTTCCTGACAGATATAAGTAAGAACTTTGCACTACTTTATATTAGAAATGGCAACAGTGGAGGATGAATGTCTCATAACAAGAAGATAGAGAAAAAGAAGAAGCTTATCGACTACGGGGTCGCCACGGACTACAGTGGCTGACTTGCGCAAATTTTCAGGACTTATGCAGATCCCAAATACAGATCAGCAGGTACCAGAAGGTAAGAAAAGTTGGTTTTGCATAATATTGCGAAACAAAACACCAGGTAATATATCTGCTAATAGGTGCCATTTTGCGGTCTTCTTTATACACACACCATTACTATGGTGTGTGTATAAAGAAGTTTAATGTATAAAGTTTAATGTGCCGACAATCCATCAAGTGGTGCGGCTTCATAGCTTACCAAAATCGTACTAAAAACATTTTGACAGTTTTTTGAGCGCCGTGTGTAATGTTCTATATTCTCAATGGAACATTTAAAGTTTTGGTGTTGTTTACTGCCATCGTATTGCAGTCTACACATATCTCTTATGTGTGACTGC
Organism: Nerophis lumbriciformis; assembly: GCF_033978685.3. Taxonomy (NCBI): domain Eukaryota; kingdom Metazoa; phylum Chordata; class Actinopteri; order Syngnathiformes; family Syngnathidae; genus Nerophis; species Nerophis lumbriciformis. The sequence goes on from NC_084548.2 coordinate 4,701,356, forward strand.
CATCTACTGGCCACACTTATCAGTACACCATGTACCAAATTAAATTGCTTTGAGGTCAGTAAGCACAACCGGATTTATGCCGTACATTAGGCGCGCTGTCGATTTTTGAGAAAATGAAAGGATTTTAAGTAGAGATGTCCGATAATATTACTTAAAATGTAATATCGGAAATTATCGGTATCGGTTTCAAAATTAGCGGTATCCGTTTAAAAAGTAAAATTTATGACTTTTTATAATGCCGCTGTGTACACGGACGTGGAGAAAAGTTCAGAGCGCCAATAAACCTTAAAGGCACTGCCTTTGCGTGCCGGCCCAGTCACATAATATCTACGGCTTTTCACACACACAAGTGAATGCAAAGCATAGTTGGTCAACAGCCACACAGGTCACACTGAGGGTGGCCGTATAAACAACTTTAACACTGTTACAAATATGCGCCACACTGTGAACCATACTTGCCAACCTTGAGACCTTTGATTTCGGGAGGTGTGTGTGTGGGGGCCGGGGGGGCGTGGTTAAGAGGAGAGGAGTATATTGACAGCTAGAATTCACCAAGTCAAGTATTTCATATATATATATATATATATATATATATATGTATATATATGTCTTAATAAGGTTATCCAAAAAATAGTGCTCGATACCGTAGTAGAGCGCAATATATGTATGTGTGGGGAAAAAAATCACAAGACTATTTCATCTCTACAGGCCTGTTTCATGAGGGGGGTACCCTCAATCGTCAGGAGATTGAGGGTACCCCCCCATGAAACAGGCCTGTAGAGATGAAATAGTCTTGTGATTTTTTTCCCCACACATACATATATGTATATATATATATATATATATATATATATATATATATATCCTGAAAATATGCAAACAAAACTGTGTTTAGATCATTGATACTTCAAACTTGCATAAATATAACATGAATATAACATAACTTGGCTTCTGAGAGCTTCAAAATGTAATGAATAAAATGCTAAAGTTGTTGATAAACAAGCAATTATTTTTAATAAATAAATATGGTCATTTTAAATGAATTATTATGATAATTTAAAATTAATTATTTCAAATATGTTTATTTTAATGTACCGGTATAATTCTATGGCTGGATTTAATAATGAGTCAGGAAAAAATACAAATAAAAATACAATTAATTTTGATTTTTTAGCAAAATATAGTAAAAATGTATTTCAGTTTTTTGTTTAAATTAATAAATATATTTATTTTTAGGTAAGATAAACATAATAATACAATTTATCTCTAGTCTGGATGATTTAGTTCTTGTCACCCTGTTGTCCTCCTGTAGGTCCGCGGCTGAAAATTGGGAGATTTTCGGGAGAATATTTGTCCCGGGAGGTTTTCGGGTGAGGCACTGAATTTCGGGAGTCTCCCGGAAAATTCGGGAGGGTTGGCAAGTATGCTGTGAACCCACACCAAACAAGAATGACAAACACTTTTCGGGAGAACATCCCGCACCGTAACACAACATGAACACAACAGAACAAATACCCAGAACCCCTTGCAGTACTAACTCTTCTGGGATGCTACAATATACACCCCCTGCAACCCTCTATCCCCCCCGCCTCAACCTCCTCATGCTCTCTCAGGGAGAGCATGTCCCAAATTCCAAGCTGCTGTTTTGAGGCATGTTAAAAAAAAATAATGCACTTTGTGACTTCAATAATAAATATGGCAGTGCCATGTTGGCATTTTTTTCTATAACTTGAGTTGATTTATTTTTGGAAAACCGTGTTACATTGTTTAATGCATCCAGCGGGGCATCACAACAAAATTAGGTATATTAATGAGTTAATTCCACAACGGTTGATATCGGAATCGGTAATTCAGAGTTGGACAATATCGGAATATCGGCAAAAAAGCCATTATCGGACATCTCTAATTTTAAGTGCGCCTTATAGTCCGAAAAATACGGTATTCGTCTTTTTAGAAAGTGCTTCATTGTATTACTATAAGGTTACATTAGCAGGAATAATTCTTTGATGTTTGAAGTTTGTTAAGGTACTCTGAGATCTTGCAGGATTTGTCAGTCTCAATGTGTTATTTCCAGAAAACTGTAGTTAGTTATTTCTTAACAAATGAGCGTATTAAGAGAATACTGCATTACAGTAAGGTTTTCTGAAGAAATTAATAATCAGGGGTACAAAAAAGCCCAACTAGGGTTAGCAATGGGCCATCAGTGCATTGTAAAGTTCAGCAGATGACTTCCCGGCTACGCGGCACCTTCCACGGGCACATGAATAATGGAGGCGTTAGTCAACTTAAAAGAGTCTAGACTAAGCTGCGTGCTTCCTCAGACGAGGAAAAAAAAGAACAAGTGCAGGGCAAGATTTCCCCAAAGACCCTCAAGTCTGTGAGGATGGCTGACATGAATTCTCATTCATTCCGGCAAAACTCCCCCGGGTGAATTGGAGTTCAGTAGATTTTTTTGGGGGCATGGACCGGGGAGATCTTTGTGGAACTAACCGGTTTATGTTGGGGTTGTGACCTCCCCATCTATCTATTGACCACTCCTGTTGTCTTTCTTCATTTGCACTGCAAAAAGTCAGTGTTCAAAAACAAGAAAAAACAAAACAAAAATAAGGGGTATTTTATTTAAACTAAGCAAAATTATCTTAAAGTACCAATGATTGTCACACACACACTAGGTGTGGCGAAATTTGTCCTCTGCATTTGACCCATCCCTTTGTTCACCCCCTGGGAGGTGAGGGGAGCAGTGGGCAGCAGCGGTGGCCGCGCCCGGGGAAATCATTTTTGGTGATTTAACCCCCAATTCCAACCCTTGATGCTGAGTGCCAAGCAGGGAGGTAATGACTCCCATTTTTATAGTCTTTGGTATGACTCGGCCGGGGTTTGAACTCACAACCTACCCATCTCAAGGCGGACACTCTAACCACTAGGCCACTGAGTAGGTTTTAAATAGGGAGACTGCCAATAGAACAAGAAAATGCGGCTTGTCAAAACTTTCCAAAACAAGTAAAATTAAAGCTGCAAGCAGCATTGGTCGGGCCCGCATATTTGGCAGGTGCTAGTCCTAAGTGTCCCAATACTTTTGTCCAGTGGTAGTCATAAGTGTCCCAAAACTTTTGTCTACTTATAGTCCGAAGTGTCCCAATACTTTTGTCTAGTGTACCTACCTTGTCTGCATTGTGTGGGCACGCTGGTGCTTCCTGCTTTTAAGCAGCCATCTTAAAAAAACAGCAGCGCAGCGGTTCTTTGAAGGCTCATAAAATCAAAACCGGAGCAGTTAGAAAAACGCGCTTCTGTACTTTTAATCACAACGGTTCAATCTCTCTCCTGTGTTAGTTTGAAGCCGAAACGACAAACGTGCTCAGAGGAGATAGTTTTTGAAGGAAGGTGACCGGTTTTTACAAAAATGTTGTTTTGAAGGGGGAATAGCAAACTTCCTGTTGATTTTTGCTGGGGGTTGTCAATTTATGAAATGTAGGTCTAAGTGAGACCTACATAGAGGTTTTTGTTTCATGTCTCTCCGACCTTCCCAGTGGGAGTTACAGGCAGTTTTGTCATTTTTTTTTCTTCCGAGGAGCAGTTTTTTCTGCGTTTTATTCAAAAATTGCGCTAGAGCGCAATTTTGAGATTTGGGGTTAGGCTTTTTTTTTTAGATCGCAATGTTTGCCAGTCCTAATGTGTGCGTTCAGTTTGGTGAGTTTTGAAGCATGTTAAGAGGGTCAAATTACAGCTCAAAGAGGCAAAAGTGACTGTTTTTAGTACTTTTTGGTCTTGAAGGGGGAATTGCCAACTTCCTGTTGATTTTTGCCCAAAAATGTACAATTATAAAATTTTGGTGTAAGTCAGACCTACATAGGGGTTTTTGTTTCATGTCTCTCCGACCTTTCTAGTGGGAGTTACAGGCAGCTGAGTTTTTCTTTCTTCCTAGGGGGCGCTAGAGCGTAATTTTGAGTTTTTGGGTTGGTTTTTTTTTATTAAAAGGCAATTTTCGCAGGTCCTGATGTATGGTGAGTTTTGAAGCATGTTAAGTGGGTCAAATTACAGCTCAAAGAGGCGGCGGAAGAAAAAAGAAAGAAGTTAAATAATATAACCTTACAATTTCAATAGGTCCTTATGTCCCATTGAAAAAGGAGTCCCGTTGGGATTCCTTTTACAATGGGCCATGCGGGCCCTAATTAGCTAAACTCAATGAACCCAAAAATACCTTCAAATAAGTATATTCTCACTAATAACAAGTGCACTTTTCTTGGTAGGAAAAAAAGAGAGACCTTTTTGCTCAATATGTTGAAAAATATTCTTAAATGAAGTAAACGCTAGTGCCATTATCTTGACATAATGATATGCGCTCGGCATTACGTTTCTTGAAACTGTCATGTCTGGGATCATGTTTTGTTGAAGTTATGTTCTGTTTGGTTTTTAGACTTAGTTCCTGGTTGTGCACTCTTGCTTGTTTTGTTTCCATGACTACTCATTAGTTTCACCTGTCTCACGTTTTGCTCTCGCGCACCTGTCACTAATCATGTGGGTATTATTTAAGCTTCCATTTGCCAGGCAGTCTGGCTGGCGACATCTGTCAAGGCGTGGACTATGGTGTGGTTTGTTTTCCCGTGGTGCAAAGCGACTGGACCGGACACGACGTGAAGGTAATGACATCTTTGAATTAATCTATCAAAAGGTGAAAACAAACCACACCGTAGTCCACGCCTTGACAGGTGTCGCCAGCCAGACTGCCTGGCAACTGGAAGCTTAAAGGCCTACTGAAATGCGATTTTCTTATTTAAACGGGGATAGCGGGTCCATTCTATGGTGTCATACTTGATCATTTCGTGATATTTTTGCTGAAAGGATTTAGTAGAGAACATCGACGATAAAGTTCGCAACTTTTGGTCGCTGATAAAAAAGCCTTGCCTGTACCGGAAGTAGCAGACGAGTAGCGTGACGTCACAGGTTGTGGAGCTCCTCACATCTGCACATTGTTTACAATCATGGCCACCAGCAGCGAGAGCGATTCGGACCGAGAAAGCGACGATTTCCCCATTAATTTGAGCGAGGATGAAAGATTTGTGGATGAGGAAAGTGAGAGTGAAGAACTAGAGGGCAGTGGGAGCGATTCAGATAGGGAAGATGCTGTGAGAGGCGGGTGGGACCTGATATTCAGCTGGGAATGACTAAAACAGTAAATAAACACAAGACATATATATACTCTATTAGCCACAACACAACCAGGCTTATATTTAATATGCCACAAATTAATCCCGCATAACAAACACCTCCAGTCCATATAACCCGCCAATACAACTCAAACACCTGCACAACACACTCAATCCCACAGCCCAAAGTACCGTTCACCTCCCCAAAGTTCATACAGCACATATATTTCCCCAAAGTCCCCAAAGTTACGTACGTGACATGCACATAGCGGCACGCACATATGGGCAAGCGATCAAATGTTTGGAAGCGTACTCACGGTACCGCGTCTGCGCATCCAACTCAAAGTCCTCCTGGTAAGAGTCTCTGTTGTCCCAGTTCTCCACAGGCCAATGGTAAAGCTTGACTGTCATCTTCCGGGAATGTAAACAATGAAACGCCGGCCGTGTTTGTGTTGCTGAAGTCGGCCGCAATACACCGCTTCCCACCTACAGCTTTCTTCTTTGCTGTCTCCGTTGTTCATTGAACAAATTGCAAAAGATTCACCAAAGCAGATGTCCAGAATACTGTGGAATTTTGCGATGGAAACAGACGACTTAATAGCTGGCCACCATGCTGTCCCAAAATGTCCTCTACAATCCGTGACGTCACGCGCTGACGTCATCATACCGAGACGTTTTCAGCAGGATATTTCGCGTGAAATTTAAAATTGCACTTTAGTAAACTAACCCGGCCGTATTGGCATGTGTTGCAATGTTAAGATTTCATCATTGATATATAAAGAGCTTGGTGCGCATTGCCGGTAGTAAGTCGGACACGTTTCCAGTGAGGGTTGGACTCCGCCAAGGCTGCCCTTTGTCACCCATTCTGTTCATAACTTTTTTATGGACAGAATTTCTAGGCGCAGTCAAGGCGTTGAGGGGATCCGGTTTGGTGGCTGCAGGATTAGGTCTCTGCTTTTTGCAGATGATGTGGTCCCGATGGCTTCATCTGGCCAGGATCTTCAACTCTCGCTGGATCGGTTCGCAGCCGAGTGTGAAGCGACTGGGATGAGAATCAGCACCTCCAAGTCCGAGTCCATGGTTCTCGCCCGGAAAAGGGTGGAGTGCCATCTCCGGGTTGGGGAGGAGACCCTGCCCCAAGTGGAGGAGTTCAAGTACCTCGGAGTCTTGTTCACGAGTGAGGGAAGAGTGGATCGTGAGATCGACAGGCGGATCGGTGTGGCGTCTTCAGTAATGCGGACGCTGTATCGATCCGTTGTGGTGAAGAAGGAGCTGAGCCGGAAGGCAAAGCTCTCAATTTACCGGTCGATCTACGTTCCCATCCTCACCTATGGTCATGAGCTTTGGGTTATGACCGAAAGGACAAGATCACGGGTACAAGCGGCCGAAATGAGTTTCCTCCGCCGGGTGGCGGGGCTCTCCCTTAGAGATAGGGTGAGAAGCTCTGTCATCCGCGGGGAGCTCAAAGTAAAGCCGCTGCTCCTCCACATCGAGAGGAGCCAGATGAGGTGGTTCGGGCATCTGGTCAGGATGCCACCCGAACGCCTCCCTCGGGAGGTGTTTAGGGCACGTCCGACCGGTAGGAGGCCACGGGGCAGACCCAGGACACGTTGGGAAGACTATGTCTCCCGGCTGGCCTGGGAACGCCTCGGGATCCCCCGGGAGGAGCTGGACGAAGTGGCTGGGGAGAGGGAAGTCTGGGCTTCCCTGCTTAGGCTGCTGCCCCCGCGACCCGACCTCGGATAAGCGGAAGAAGATGGATGGATGGATGGATGGATATATAAACTATCAGACTGTGTGGTCGGTAGTAGTGGGTTTAAGTAGGCCTTTAAATAATACCCACATGATTAGTGACAGGTGCGCGAGTGAAAAACGTAGTCATGGAAACAAAACAAGCAAGAGTGCACAACCAGGAACTAAAAAGAGTCTAAAAACCAAACAGAACAAAGCTTCAACAAAACATGATCCCAGACATGACAGAAACCAGCAAACTTATACTAAAAACTAATTAATTGTTCTTAAAGGAAAGGCAACAAGGCAACCGCTTGTTACTCTCGGAGTCTCCTAGCCTCTCAGGCAAATCATATGGTCTAAAAATGCATTTTTCCATCGACAACATGACATCATCGCGCCAAGTGCGTGCTCGTTCAGTCAATTAGTGCGCATATATACAGCCCGGCCCCCGGCCAAATTTTTTTAAATCGTAATTTCGAAGAATTTATCTGAATGTGCATCATACTTGCCAACCCTCCCGAATTTTCCGGGAGACTCCCGAAATTCAGCGCATCACCCGAAAACCTCCCGGGACAAATATTCTCCCGAAAATCTCCCGATTTTCAGCCGGAGCTGGAGGCCACGCCCCCTCCAGCTCCATGCGGACCTGAGTGAGGACAGCCTTTTTTCACAACGGGAGGACAACAGGGTGACAATAATTAAATCATCCAGACTAGAGATAAATTGTATTTTTATGTTTATCTTACCTAAAAATAAATATATTTATTAATTAAAAAATTAAAAATTAAAATAACATGTTTACTATATTTTGCTAAAAACATCAAAACTAATTGTATTTTTATTTGTATTTTTTCTGACTCCTTATTACATCCAGCCATAGAATTATACATTAAAATAAACATATTTGAAATAATTAATTTTAAATGATCATAATAATTCATTTAAAATGACCATATTTAATTATTAAAATAATTGCTTGTTTATCAACAACTTTAACATTTTATTCATTACATTTTGAAGCTCTCAGAAGCCAAGTTATGTTATATTCATGTTATATTTATGCAAGTTTGAAGTATCAATTATCTAAACACAGTTTTGTTTGCATATTTTCAGGATGTAGATAATATATATATATATATATATATATATATATATATATATATATATATATATATATATATATGTATCAAATACTTGACTTGGTGAATTCTAGCTGTCAATATACTCCTACCCTTTTAACCACGCCCCCAACCACACCTCGCCCCACCCCCGACCACGCCCCCCACCCCCCACCTCCTGAAATCGGAGGTCTCAAGGTTGGCAAGTATGATGTGCATGAACTATTTCTGTTCAAAATTGTTAGAAATGTCACATGTTAAATGTTTAAATATTAACTGTCAGTTTACTGTACTGTGCCAACTGTACTACTATATGAGTACCTATTTTCTATTGTTTCATTGATAAATAAAACAGCAAAGTCCATTTGGCTGTCATCTGTTTTAATTATGAGACACAATTGTGTCAAAGTCATTATTTTTTATTTCATGCTTGAAATAAGAAAATTGTTACTTTTAAAACTTGTGAGTGTTGATGACACAGCTTTGCAACACTTGATATTCTAGTTTCAAGCATGTTTTACTCAATATAGGTCATCAAATCTCAGCAACAAGCTGTAATATCTTACTGAGATCATTTCTCTCTAACGTAAAATCTGCTTAGTGAGAAGAATTATCTTATCAGACATAAAATAAGCAAACATCACCCTTATTTGAGATATTTAATCTTACTTAGATTTCACTTTTTGCAGTGTGTGGTGACCTCCCCATCTATCTATTGACCATTCATGGTGTCTTCCTTCATTTGCGCCCATCTTTCTCCAGCCTTCCAGGAGAAATGAGTTACTATAGGGAGACTTTACAAGCCCATTAGTCATTGCAGGCCCTCCCCCTCCTCACCCATCCATCCATCTCCTCTTCACGTCCGACCTCGTCTGTTGCAATATTAAACAGAACTAAGCAGGACATGGGCTGTGGAAGTGGGGACGAGCTGTCCTGCTAGAAATCATCCGTCAGCTCCGGTGCGTTCAAGGTGTGCGCTTAGTTGTGTGTGTTTAATTGGCGTTAGTGGTGCAGAAAAATGGATGGACATTACTTCTTAAGGGAGAGATTGATTTTGAATAAATTATTACCGCTATTTCTAAGGATGCATGGAAATGGAAATTTGCACCAACGATGATAACCGATAACTTCCAGACTTTTACAACCGATAACTGCAGTGACGTGAAGTCACTAGAGGCAGGTGAGGCGGGGCCTCACCTGCCATCATGGAAAGAAAAAAAATGTAAAAAGAAAAAAAAAAAATTAAATTGTTATATGTATCCAGTGATTATACTATAAAGTTATTTTCCATTTAACTTCACCAGTTTTAGATTATTTTTATTCAAAATCGCTGAATTTTCACATTTGCCGTTCAAATACTGAGAAGAGACGGTGCGGTGAACAGCAGCCAGTTGAGGAACGTCACTCAGTGCCTCAACGTGGATTCCGGACTCAGCTAACTGCTGGCCTGCTGTGCAGTGAGACTGTATTGCTATATGAATTATATTATGCATTTCCATAGTTTAGTTAGCTGAGGTATATAATGTACAGTGTATTTTGTCAACAACTGTATGTGTGTAACGTAATTCTTGTGCTGAGCGATCATAAAACGGCTGCAAAAGACGCACTGGCTGAGGCTTCAGTAATCCCGCCTCCTGCACCCCCGCCGTAGAATTGTTATATCAACTAAAGCCCACACTTAAACTTTCCACGTGCAAGATTGAATTTATTTTAAAAAATTATTTCATAAGAAGCCAAAAAGTGCAAAAACAATAATGTTCGTGTTGGAGGAGTTGTGAATGACTGCAGGGCCACAACATTAGGTACACCTGCAGACTGCAGGTGTATCTAATTCACAACTCCTCCAACACGAACATTATTGTTTTTGCACTTTTTGGCTTCTTATTAAATAACTTTTGTAACCTATTTTCATGGGCTTTCCTCTTTGTGATGTTAAGTTCCTGTTATGCGCTGTTATACAGTATATGCCTTGAGCTCTTATTTTGAAGGCGCTAAGAGCGGAAGTGATGTCACGTTGCAGAGGTTTTTGAAAGAAGGTAAATAAAGTGGTCCTCGTGTAAACTGGAGCCTCCGTGTTTGTTATTTTGTAGTTTAAATAGATTCAATCTTGCACGTGGGAAGTTTAAGTGAGGGCTTTAGTTGCGGCGCATGGACTTAATTTCTAAGTAAAGGTAAGACCATAATAACGTTTTTTTATTACATGTGCTTTTTTGTGTGCTACAGTTTGTATGTGTAAAGTTAAAGTTAAGTTAAAGTACCAATGATTGTCACACACACACTAGGTGTAATGAAATTTGTAGTCTGCATTTGACCCATCCCCTTGTTCACCCCCTGGGAGGTGAGGGGAGCAGTGGGCAGCAGCGGCGCCGCGCCCGGGAATCATTTTTGGTGATTTAACCCCCAATTCCAAGCCTTGATGCTGAGTGCCAAGCAGGGAAGAATGCTGGTATGAGCTTTTAAACATAACCCGTTAACTGCTGCCAATCAAATGGTGAATAAGATACTCTTTAGGGTTCATATGTTTGTAAATCTGACTGTGATGAAGTCATTGCCTCACCAGCCATCAACCTCACCGCACGTCACTGGATAACTGATATTTATGTATGCATACATGTAAATACGGTCGTGGTCAAAAGTGTACATACACTTGTAAAGAACATCATGTCATGGCTGTGTGAGTTCCCAATCATTTCTACAACTCTAATGCTTTTGTGATAGAGTGCTTGGAGCACATACTTGTTGGTCAAGACTAGGGTTGCAAAGGGGTGGAAAGTTTCTGGTAAATATCCGGAAACTTTCCAGATAATTTACCACGGGAAGTTAAGCTCGGGGAAGTTTGGAAATTGTTACCATTTTTTGATTGTTCAAAGTTGGACACCGTCCATCTTATTCTGTAGAATAAAACACTAATGCAATGCCACACACAGATATAAATAGTCAGCTAAACAATTGGAGTAGTCTTTAAAAATATTTGACTGATGGACAAATGAGTAGAAATAGGCTAGATCAGGGGTCGGCAAGCCAAAATGTTGAAAGAGCCATATTGGACCAAAAATACAAAAACAAATCTGTTTGGAGCCTCAAAACTTAAAAGCCATATTACATACAGATAGTGTGTCATGAGATATAAATTGAATTAAGATGACTTAAAGGAAACTAAATGAGCTCAAATATAGCTACAAATGAGGCATAATGATGCAATATGTACATATTGCTAGCCTAAATAGCATGTTAGCATCGATTAGCTTGCAGTCATGCAGTGACCAAATATGTCTGATTAGCACTCCACACAAGTCAAAAACATCAACAAAACTCACCTTTCATGTACAACGTTAAAAGTTTGGTGGACAAAATGAGACAGAAAAAGAAGTGGCATAAAACACGTCCTAGAAAGTCGGAGAAAGTTATACATGTAAACAAACGGTGAGTTCAAGGACCGCCAAAATTAGTAGGACAAAACGGCGTTCGCCAAATACTCGAATCAGTGAAGCATGTTTAATATAAACAGTGTGCTTTATAACAATTAGGGAGGTTTGTGTCATGTTTGTCCTCCTACAGAAACCATATTAAAACCAAAAAAAATTGTTTTTCCCCTCTCATCTTTTTCCATTTTTCATAGATTTTTTAAAAAGCTCCAGAGAGCCACGAGGGCGGCGCTAAAGAGCCGCATGCGGCTCTAGCGCCGCGGGTTGCCGACCCCTGATCTAGATGAATAAATGAACAGTCAATCAGCATGCTAAATCAAACTATAAGCTACATTCTTGTATGACAACAGAAGGGCTAGTCCAGGGGTCGGCAACCCAAAATGTTGAAAGAGCCATATTGGACTAAAAATACAAAAACAAATCTGTCTGGAGCCGCAAAAAAATTAAAAGCCATATTACATACAGATAGTGTGTCATGAGATATAAATTGAATTAAGATGACTTAAAGGAAACTAAGTGACCTAAAATATAGCTACAAATGAGGCATAATGATGCAATATGTACATATAGCTAGCCTAAATAGCATGTTAGCATCGATTAGCTTGCAGTCATGCAGTGACCAAATATGTCTGATTAGCACTCCACACAAGTCAATAACATCAACAAAACTCACCTTTCATGTACAACGTTAAAAGTTTGGTGGACAAAATGAGACAGAAAAAGAAGTGGCATAAAACACGTCCTAGAACGTCGGAGAAAGTTATACATGTAAACAAACGGTGAGTTCAAGGACCGCCAAAATTAGTAGGACAAAACGGAACTCGCCAAATACTCGAATCAGTGAAGCATGTTTAATATAAACAGTGTGCTTTATAACAATTAGGGAGGTTTGTGTCATGTTTGTCCTCCTACAGAAACCATATTAAAACAAAATAAAATTTTCCCCCCCCCCCCTCATCTTTTTCCATTTTTCATACATTTTTTAAAAAGCTCCAGAGAGCCACTAGGGCGGCGCTAAAGAGCCGCATGCGGCTCTAGAGCCGCGGGTTGCCGACCCCTGGACTAGATGAATAAATGAACAGTCAATCAGCATGCTAAATCAAACTATAAGCTACATTCTTGTATGACAACAGAATGGCTAGCAGAACAGAAGGCAGAGGAAACTACACCTTTTGATTTAGTATTTGCTACTTGAACTTTACACATCACAAAAAAGGTCAATTCGGATCGCTAACGTTCTCAGCATAAATGAATGTGATTTAACATAGAGAAAATTAGCATCACGGCTAACGGAGAAATATTTTCGGTTCATTATGAGACTGTGGTGGTACATAAACCTAGCTAGCTAGAGCATACGTGCCAACCCTCCCGGATTTTCCGGGAGACTCCCGAAATTCAACGCCTCTCCCGAAAACCTCCCGGGACAAATTTTCTCCCGAAAATCTCCCGAAATTCAGGCGGAGCTGGTGGCCACGCCCCCTCCAGCTCCATGCGGACCTGAGTGACGTGTTGACAGCCTGTTCACACGTCCGCTTTCCCACATTATAAACAGCTAATGATCGAGGGCGAGTTCTTGGGTTCTTATGTGGGTTTATTGTTAGGCAGCTTCATTAACGTCCTCCCAGCGCGGTAACAACACACAACAACAGCAGTCAAGTTTTCGTCTACCGTAAAGCAGTTCATCTGCCGTAAACAGCAATGTTGTGACACTCTTAAACAAGACAATACTGCCATCTACTGTACATGCACATGACCCAGCCATAATGTGTCACATTTTCGTGTTGATTTATTTATTTTATTTTGTGGTTTGAATTCGTTTTTGGAGCTGTCATTACACATTTATCAGTATTAACATTGGTCAGTAAGGGGCAGTAGGGCGTTTCTTCCCAATTGAATGCTATCACCTGCAGACCGGAAGTGTCTTGTCATTCTGATGAGCGCGACCAGTCTGTGAACAATTGAAACGTCCTGTGTGCTTTTTCCTCCTGTATAACAGGTTAGTTTTGGTGAATCAACTCACTGAATAATATCCATGTGATCTTTATAAGTTTAAGTACACATTCTGATGGTGGAGCCTAACTCTAAAGTGTTTGTGAGTTGTAGTTTGTATTTGTGAATGAATCCAGTGCACAGCTGCAGTAATCAATACAAAAAGGCCGCAATGTTTATATAGGAACTTCTGATCCTAATTCAGACTCCCAAATTAGAGCTCCCGTTTTCTTATTGATTTTATAATGTATATTTGTATAATGTGTGTGTTCTGAAATAGTGACAGAGAATAGAACAAGGATGGACAATTCAACCCTTAACTCAACAATGAGTAGATGAGTGTTATGTGTGTGTATATGTGTAAATAAATGAACACTGAAATTCAAGTATTTCTTTTATTTATCTATATATATATATATATATATATATATATATATATATATATATATATATATATATATATATATATATATATATGTGTAATAAAATATATATATATATATACATATATATATAGCTAGAATTCACTGAAAGTCAAGTATTTCTTATATATATATATCTTAACCACGCCCCCAACCACGCCCCGCCCCACCCTGACCCCGCCCCCACCCTCCACCCCCACCTCCCGAAATCGGAGGTCTCAAGGTTGGCAAGTATGAGCTAGAGATATTGGCCCCAAAATCATTTAACAAGCTTGAGTGTAAGTCTGCTGGAGTAGTCTACAGTCATACAGTAACAAGCAATTACACCTCTATTACACTTAAATACCATAGATCAAATATATTTACCCCATCAACACTTACCTGACTGGATGAAGTCCTTGGGCTCAAATACTAGTGTGGCCTCAATAGCCCTGCTGTAGTGTGTTGCATGCTGGGAATTATCTGTGCATGTGATGGAGGAATGCACTGTGCAGGGTTGAAATTCTACTGAATTTGCATTAAATCAGGTTGTTTTAGCTAATAATCGTGCTGCGAGATCTAGCATGTTGCATTCAATGTTTACCCCTATTAATTTCCGTTATTTCCCCTGGAAAGTTTCCGATTTTGAATATTCCCTGAATTTTGCAACCGTAGTCACAAAAAACATTCATGAAGTTTGTCAAGACGTGGACTATGGTGTGTTTGTTTTCCCGAGATGCAAGTAAAGCTGGACTGGTCATGGCGTGAAGGTAAATACATATTTATTTATAACACCTCAAAGGAACAAAAAGCGCGCTCAAGGCGGATGTACAAACTTGACTAACGAAACAAAAAGACTTGCACGAGGGCAAAAAACTGTGAACAATTAAACAAAAACACTAACTGTGGCATTAATAGAAAAAACTTACTTGGACATGGCATGAAGTGCGCAGAGGTAGACAGAGTGTGACAGGGGTATGAATGCGGGATGTCGCCAGAACGACGAACTGAAAACAATGAAGTGAAAACAGGTGCGTGACTCAAAACGTGAAACAGGTGCGTGACGTGACAGGTGAAAAACTAATGGTTGCTATGGTGACAAAACAAACAAAAGTGCACAAAAAGTCCAAAAACAAAACCGAACATGACTAAAACAAAACATGATCACACAGACATGACAAAGTTTGCTTCTTTTATGAACTTATTATGGGTCTACTGAAAATGTGCTGGGTCAAAAGTATACATACAGCAATGTTAATATTTGCTTACATGTCCCTTGGCAAGTTTACCTACAATAAGGCGCTTTTGGTAGCCATCCACAAGCTTCTGCTTGAATTTTTGAGCACTCCTCTTGACACAATTGGTGCAGTTCAGTTAAATGTGTTGGTTTTCTGACATGGACTTGTTTCTTCAGCATTGTCCACACGTTTAAGTCAGGACTTTGGGAAGGCCATTCTAAAACTTTCATTCTAGCCTGATTTAGCAATTCCTTTACCACTTTTGATGTGTGTTCCTGGGATTAAAGGCCTCACCTTTTCTCCTCCAAACATATTGCTGGGTATTGGTAGTATTAGTTTCACCTCTTTGGGTTAAAGATACTTTTTGCAAATCATTAATTATAGTCTGTAATTGATGTGTTGTTGTTGAGTGTCGGTGCTGTCTGGAGCTCGGCAGAGTAGCCGTGTAATACTCTTCCATATCAGTAGGTGGCAGCCGGTAGCTAATTGCTTTGTTGATATCGGAAACAGCGGGAGGTAAAAAGGTATCTAATGCTTAAACCAAAAATAAACACAAGGTGAGTGCCCCCAAGAAAATGGATAGCTATGCAGAACGAAACTAAAACTGAACTGGCTACAAAGTAAACAAAAACAGAATGCTGGACGACAGCAAAGACTTACTGTGGAGCAAAGATGGCGTCCACGAAGTACATCCGAACATGACATGACAAAAAATGTCCCCACAAAGAAGGATAAAAACAACTGAAAAATGTTTGATTCCTAAAACAAAGTAGATGCGGGAAATATCGCTCAAAGGAAGACATGAAACTGCTACAGGAAAATACCAAAAAAAGAGAAAAGGCCACCAAAATAGGAGCGCAAGGCCTCACCTTTTTTCCTCCAAACATATTGCTGGGTATTGTGGCCAAACAGCTCCATTTTTGTTTCATCTGACCACAGAACTTTCCTACAGAAGGTCTTATCTTTGTCCATGTGGTGTCAGATGAAACAAAAATTGAGCTGTATGGACTGTAAAGTGAGGTTTTTAATCCCAGGAACACCATCCTTACCGTCAAGCATGGTGGTGGTAGTATTATGCTCTGGGCCTGTTTTGCTGCCAATGGAACTGGTGCTTTAAATGGGACAATGAAAAAGGAGGATTAGCTCCAAATTCTTCAGGACAAGCTAAAATCATCAGCCCGGAGGTTGGGTCTTGGGCGCAGTTGGGTGTTCCAACAGGACAATGACCCCCAAACACACGTCAAAAGTGGTAAAGGAATGGCTAAATCAGGCTAGAATGAAAGTTTTAGAATGGCCTTCCCAAAGTCCTGACTTAAACTTGTGGACAATGCTGAAGAAACAAGTCCATGTCAGAAAACCAACACTTTTAGCTGAATTGCATCAATTTTGTCAAGAGGAGTGGTCAAAAATTCAATCAGAAGCTTGTGGATGGCTACCAAAAGTGCCTTATTACATAACCAAATATTATGTATACTTTTGACCCAGCAGATTTGCTCACATTTTCAGTAGAGCCATAATAAATTCATAAAAGAAGCAAACTTCATGAATGTTTTTTTGTGACCAACAAGTATGTGCTCCAATCACTCTATCACAAAAAAACAAGAGTTGTAGAAATGATTGGAAACTCAAGACAGCCATGACATGATGTTCTTTACACGTGTATGTACACTTTTGATCGCGACTGTATATTTTTACACAATATTTTGTGAGAAGAAATACATTTGACAGTTGACAATTTTGCTCGAAATTTAACAAAAAACACACATTTCTATTGTAGGGACAAGGGTTATGTCCATACTTGCCAACCTTGAGACCTCCGATTTCGGGAGGTGGGGGTTGGGGGGCGTGGTCATGGTGGGGCGGGGGCGTGGTTGGGGGCGTGGTTAAGAGGGGAGGAGTATATTTACAGCTAGAATTCACCAAGTCAAGTATTTCATATAAATATACAGTATATATATATATATATATATATACATATATGTATAGTAAAATAAATATATATATATATATATATATATATATATATATATATATATATATATATATATATATATATATATATATATATATATATATATATATATATATAACTAGAATTCACTGAAAGTGAAGTATTTTATTATATATATATATATATATATATATATATATATATATATATATATATATATATGTTTTATATATATATATATATTTTATATATATATATATATATAAAAAAATATATATATATATTTACAGCTAGAATTCACCAAGTCAAGTATTTCATATAAATATACAGTATATATATATATATATATATATATATATATATATATATATATATATATATATATATATATATATATATATATATATAAATATATATATATATACTGTATATGTATAAAACACACATTTCTATTGTAGGGACAAGGGTTATGTCCATACTTGCCAACCTTGAGACCTCCGATTTCGGGAGGTGGGGGTTGGGGGGCGTGGTCAGGGTGGGGCGGGGGCGTGGTTGGGGGCGTGGTTAAGAGGGGAGGGGTATATTTACAGCTAGAATTCACCAAGTCAAGTATTTCATATAAATATACAGTATATATATATATATATATATATATATATATATATATATATATATATATATGTATAGTAAAATAAATATATATATATATATATATATAACTAGAATTCACTGAAAGTGAAGTATTTTATTATATATATATATATATATATATATATATATATATATAAACATACAGTATATATATATATATATATATATATATATATATACTGTATATATATATATATATACATATATGTATAGTAAAATAAATATATATATATATATATATATATATATATATATATATATATATATATATATATAACTAGAATTCACTGAAAGTGAAGTATTTTATTTTATATATATATATATATATATATATATATATATATATATATATATATATATATATATATATATATATATATATCAAGAGGGACAGAGACAGTGCATGTGCATCACATGTTTCCATGGAGAAAACATGGAGAGACTGGAATGTAATAGAGTGATCTATGTTTGTCTGTTGCCATCTCCTGGTGAATGTTGGCTATAGCGTATTGGGGTTACTTTTTGGTTGGCCAACGATTTACGTGGTGTTGCGCACCTGACGTCAAGTGTGTGAGTCTGTTCTGACGTCTACAGTAAAGAGACGTACTTTATCCCCTCGCCTGGTTATTGCCTCCAACTCAATATATTACAACAACCCTCCAGGTCCGCATGGAGCTGGAGGAGGCATGGCCTCCAGGTCCGCCTGAATTTCGGGAGATCTTCGGGAGAAAATGTGTCCCGGGAGGTTTTCGGGAGAGGCGCTGAATTTCGGGAGTCTCCCGGAAAATCCGGGAGGGTTGGCAAGTATGGTTATGTCAACTTTGTTTTTTATTAACTCGACTATAACCAGACTGCAAATTCACTTCCTACTGTAATTCTGAGGCATACAAACAATTATAATCATCGCATAGAGCAGGCCTGGGCAATTATTTAGACTCAGGGGGCCAAATTTAGAGAAATAAATGTGTCTGGGGGCCAGTATATCTATTTTTAGGAACACTAATACAAAATTTCACAATAATGTCTGTGAGCACTTGTAGCGTGGTGTCTCACCTTTATCGTTAGTTTTGAAGCCCAAATACCTCCATAATGCGCTTCACGCACCCTCTTTATTAACCAGGAGAATTTTATTTTTTTGCCTTACTGCCTCTCTACGATGTTATTGTTTGTATGCCCTTTGTGTGGGCGTTGTGACACACTCAACCTAATGCGCCTCGACTCCGCAGCATAAACAGTACCGCTATTTTTCCAAACGGTCGTATAGTACCGTTTCCAATTGATTAGTACTTTATTAGTACCAGTATAACGTACAAACCCCGTTTCCATAAGAGTTGGGAAATTGTGTTAGATGTAAATATAAACGGAATACAATGATTTGCAAATCATTTTCAACCCATATTCAATTGAATGCACTACAAAGACAACATATTTGATGTTCAAACTCATAAACTTAATTTTTTTTTGCAAATAATAATTAACTTAGAATTTCATGGCTGCAACACGTGCCAAAGTAGTTGGGAAAGGGCATGTTCACCACTGTGTTACATGGCCTTTCCTTTTAACAACACTCAGTAAACGTTTGGGAACTGAGGAAACACATTTTTGAAGCTTTTCAGGTGGAATTCTTTCCCATTCTTGCTTGATGTACAGCTTAAGTTGTTCAACAGTCCGGGGGTCTCCGTTGTGCTATTTTAGGCTTCATAATGCACCACACAGACAGGTCTGGACTACAGGCAGGCCAGTCTAGTACCTGCACTCTTTTACTATGAAGCCACGTTGATGTAACACGTGGCTTGGCATTGTCTTGCTGAAATAAGCAGGGGCGTCCATGGTAACGTTGCTTGGATGGCAACATATGTTGCTCCAAAACCTGTATGTGCCTTTCAGCATTAATGGCGCCTTCACAGATGTGTAAGTTACCCATGTCTTGGGCACTAATACACCCCCATACCATCACACATGCTGGCTTTTCAACTTTGCGCCTATAACAATCCGGATGGTTCTTTTCCTCTTTGGTCCGGAGGACACGACACCCACAGTTTCCAAAAACAATTTGAAATGTGGACTCGTTAGATCACAGAACACTTTTCCACTTTGTATCAGTCCATCTTAGATGAGCTCAGGCCCAGCGAAGCCGACGGCGTTTCTGGGTGTTGTTGATAAACGGTTTTCGCCTTGCATAGGAGAGTTTTAACTTGCACTTACAGATGTGGCGACCAACTGTAGTTACTGACAGTGGGTTTCTGAAGTGTTCCTGAGCCCATGTGGTGATATCCTTTACACACTGATGTCGCTTTTTGATGCAGTACAGCCTGAGAGATCGAAGGTCACGGGCTTAGCTGCTTACGTGCAATGATTTCTGTCATGTCTGTATTATCATGTTTTGTTTTAAGTCATGTTTTGTTTAGTTTCTGTCTTTTCACTCCCTTGTCTGGTCACCATAGCAACCATTAGTTTTCACCTGTCACGTCACGCACCTGTTTCACGTTTTGAGTCACGCACCTGCTTTCACTAATCATGTCCATAGTATTTAAGTTCATTAATTTTCTGTTGTTCGTCCTGACGACCTCAACACATTTATGCTCTGTTCATGCCTGATACTTCTTTTCATGTCAATTCCTCAAGCCAAGTAAGTTTTTGTTCCATATTTATAGTCTTTTTGGTTTCATAGTTTGTTCTCCGCCATTGTGCGTGTTTTTTCATTCCCGTCTCGCACGAGCCAAATTTCCGTTGCATCCTGGTAAAGCAAACACCCAAGATCAAGTCCTGACAATTTCTCCAGATTCTCTGAACCCTTTGATGATATTACAGACCGTAGATGGTGAAATCCCTAAATTCCTTGCAATAGCTGGTTGAGAAAGGTTTTTCTTAAACTGTTCAACAATTTGCTCACACATTTGTTGACAAAGTGGTGACCTTCGCCCCATCCTTGTTTGTGAATGACGGAGCATTTCATGGAATCTCCTTTTATACCCAATCATGGCACCCACCTGTTCCCAATTAGCCTGTTCACCTGTGGGATGTTCCAAATAAGTGTTTGATGAGCATTCCTCAACTTTATCAGTATTTATTGCCACCTTTCCCAACTTCTTTGTCACGTGTTGCTGGCATCAAATTCTAAAGTTAATGATTATTTGCAAAAAAAAAAATGTTTATCAGTTTGAACATCACAAATGTTGTCTTTGTAGCATATTCAACTGAATTTGGGTTGAAAATGATTCGCAAATCATTGTATTCCGTTTATATTTATATCTAACAATTTCCCAACTCATATGGAAACGGGGTTTGTACAACTCTAGTTGGTTGTATGATTTAGTTAATGTTTCTATCATGATCCGTTGCCCGCATCATGTTTTGTTTTAGTTTAAGACTCTCTTAGTTCTGTTTCAGCAACCCCTGGGTTTGGTGTTTCTTGGTTGCCATGGGTGCTGATTATTTTCACCTTGCCTCTGATTAGTGTTCGGGACGCTCACCTTCTGCCAGGCACTAATCAGAGGGCTATTTATTCCTGCCTTCCGCCGCACTCGGTCTGGCTGTTTTGTTTGCTTCATGCAACATTACGTTGGTAAAACCCACTCAGTGGCCTAGTGGTTAGAGTGTCCGCCCTGAGATCGGTAGGTTGTGAGTTCAAACCTCGGCCGAGTCATACCAAAGACTATAAAAATGGGACCCATTACCTCCCTGCTTGGCACTCAGCATCAAAGGTTATATTGAGGGGTTAAAACACCAAAAATGACCCTAACCCTGAAACTTTAACTTTTTAAATCCTAGCTTCTGATTCCAGTTTCTATGCTGAGCTTTCCCGCTAGCTTTTCCCTTAGCTTCTTGTGCTATCGGTACGCTTCCTGTACTTTTGTATTTTTGCCTGATTGATGCATAATAAATCATTGTCCTACCTGCGCTTTGCCTCCGGAGTTCCGTCTGCATCTTGGGGAAACGATCCGAGACCCCGACGTAACAGTTTCTGGGCGGCAACATCTACTACCGTGGTAGGAAAAGGTCAGCCTTTGCACACTTCTAGGAGAAAACACATTTCATTCCAAACATGTTTGCATTAATATTTATATCCCCGTGCCCCATATTGGTTAACACGGTTACTTCACATCCTCAGGATCCTAAGCTGAGACTCCATTACTCCGCACCCCAATTTATTTTTATGGAATTACATTTACACGCTTACCATTTTAATTAGCAGTAAACCAAATGACACGCAAAACGCAATGACATACATTACATTTAGATGATTAGGCTTCTATGCAATACTGGCACTATTGGTTTCATTTGGTGTCTCATTTGATGTCAAGCCAGAAATGCAAAAATAATAAAAAATCTGGGCTAATCCTTATTTCTCATTTTCATTTGGGGATTTTAATGTTCCGTTTTCAGCACAACATCTGTGACAAGGCTGCAAGTTGAAGTCATTGAGAATCCAACATGAAGTGATGAACATTCTCTTTAGGGATTTCCTTCTATTCTTACAGCAGTCAAGTAACACGGTCAAACTTTAGCTGTCTGAAAATGTTCTGTTAACCATACCGGTAAGGTCTATTCAGGTGTACTGGAGAGGAGGCTACGCCGGATAGTCGAACCTCGGATTCAGGAGGAACAGTGTGGTTTTCGTCCTGGTCGTGGAACTGTGGACCAGCTCTATACTCTCGGCAGGGTCCTTGAGGGTGCATGGGAGTTTGCCCAACCAGTCTACATGTGCTTTGTGGACTTGGAGAAGGCATTCCACCGTGTCCCTTGGGAAGTCCTGTGGGGAGTGCTCAGAGAGTATGGGGTATCGGACTGTCTGATTGTGGCGGTCCGCTCCCTGTATGATCAGTGTCAGAGCTTGGTCCGCATTGCCGGCAGTAAGTCGGACACGTTTCCAGTGAGGGTTGGACTCCGCCAAGGCTGCCCTTTGTCACCCATTCTGTTCATAACTTTTATGGACAGAATTTATAGGCTCAGTCAAGACGTTGAGGGGATCCGGTTTGGTGGCTGCAGGATTAGGTCTCTGCTTTTTGCAGATGATGTGGTCCTGATGGCTTCATCTGGCCAGGATCTTCAACTCTCACTGGATCAGTTTGCAGCCGAATGTGAAGCGACTGGGATGAGAATCAGCACCTCCAAGTCCGAGTCCATGGTTCTCGCCCAGAAAAGGGTGGAACGCCATCTCCGGGTTGGGGAGGAGACCCTACCCCAAGTGGAGGAGTTCAAGTACCTCAGAGTCTTGTTCACGAGTGAGGGAAGAGTGGATGGTGAGATCGACAGGCGGATCGGTGCGGCGTCTTCAGTAATGCGGACGCTGTATCGATCCGTTGTGGTGAATAAGGAGCTGAGCCGGAAGGCAAAGCTCTCAATTTACCGGTCGATCTACGTTCCCATCCTCACCTATGGTCATGAGCTTTGGGTTATGACCGAAAGGACAAGATCACGGGTACAAGCGGCCGAAATGAGTTTCCTCCACTGGGTGGATGGGCTCTCCCTTAGAGATAGGGTGAGAAGCTCTGTCATCCGAGAGGAACTCAGAGTAAAGCCGCTGCTCCTCCACATGATGTGGTCCTGATGGCTTCATCTGGCCAGGATCTTCAGCTCTCACTGGATCGGTTCGCAGCCGAGTGTGAAGCGACTGGGATGAGAATCAGCACCTCCAAGTCCGAGTCCATGGTTCTCGCCCAGAAAAGGGTGGAATGCCATCTCCAGGTTGGGGAGGAGACCCTACCCCAAGTGGAGGAGTTCAAGTACCTCGGAGTCTTGTTCACGAATGAGGGAAGAGTGGATCGTGAGATCAACAGGCGGATTGGTGCGGCGTCTTCAGTAATGCGGACGCTGTATCGATCCGTTGTGGTGAAGAAGGAGCTGAGCCGGAAGGCAAAGCTCTCAATTTACCGGTCGATCTACGTTCCCATCCTCACCTATGGTCATGAGCTTTGGGTTATGACCGAAAGGACAAGATCATGGGTACAAGCGGCCGAAATGAGTTTCCTCCGCCGGGTGGCGGGTCTCTCCCTTAGAGATAGGGTGAGAAGCTCTGTCATCCGAGAGGAACTCAGAGTAAAGCTGCTGCTCCTCCACATGATGTGGTCCTGATGGCTTCATCTGGCCAGGATCTTCAACTCTCACTGGATCAGTTTGCAGCCGAGTGTGAAGCGACTGGGATGAGAATCAGCACCTCCAAGTCCGAGTCCATGGTTCTCGCCCAGAAAAGGGTGGAATGCCATCTCCAGGTTTGGGAGGAGACCCTACCCCAAGTGGAGGAGTTCATGTACCTCGGAGTCTTGTTCACGAATGAGGTAAGAGTGGATCGTGAAATCAACAGGCGGATCGGTGCGGCGTCTTCAGTAATGAGGACGCCGTATCGATCCGTTGTGGTGAAAAAGGAGCTGAGTCGGAAGGCAAAGCTCTCAATTTACCGGTCGATCTACTTTCCCATCCTCACCTATGGTCATGAGCTTTGGGTTATGACTGAAAGGACAAGATCACGGGTACAAGCGGCCGAAATGAGTTTCCTCCACTGGGTGGATGGGCTCTCCCTTAGAGATAGGGTGAGAAGCTCTGTCATCCGAGAGGAACTCAGAGTAAAGCCGCTGCTCCTCCACATGATGTGGTCCTGATGGCTTCATCTGGCCAGGATCTTCAGCTCTCACTGGATCGGTTCGCAGCCGAGTGTGAAGCGACTGGGATGAGAATCAGCACCTCCAAGTCCGAGTCCATGGTTCTCGCCCAGAAAAGGGTGCAATGCCATCTCCAGGTTGGGGAGGAGACCCTACCCCAAGTGGAGGAGTTCAAGTACCTCAGAGTCTTGTTCACGAGGGAGGGAAGAGTGGATCGTGAGATCGACAGGCGGATCGGTGTGGCGTCTTCAGTAATGCGGACACTGTATCGATCCGTTGTGGTGAAGAAGGAGCTGAGCCGGAAGGCAAAGCTCTCAATTTACCGGTCGATCTACGTTCCCATCCTCACCTATGGTCATGAGCTTTGGGTTATGACCGAAAGGACAAGATCATGGGTACAAGCGGCCGAAATGAGTTTCCTCCGCCGGGTGGCGGGTCTCTCCCTTAGAGATAGGGTGAGAAGCTCTGTCATCCGAGAGGAACTCAGAGTAAAGCTGCTGCTCCTCCACATGATGTGGTCCTGATGGCTTCATCTGGCCAGGATCTTCAACTCTCACTGGATCAGTTTGCAGCCGAGTGTGAAGCGACTGGGATGAGAATCAGCACCTCCAAGTCCGAGTCCATGGTTCTCGCCCAGAAAAGGGTGGAATGCCATCTCCAGGTTTGGGAGGAGACCCTACCCCAAGTGGAGGAGTTCATGTACCTCGGAGTCTTGTTCACGAATGAGGTAAGAGTGGATCGTGAAATCAACAGGCGGATCGGTGCGGCGTCTTCAGTAATGAGGACGCCGTATCGATCCGTTGTGGTGAAAAAGGAGCTGAGTCGGAAGGCAAAGCTCTCAATTTACCGGTCGATCTACTTTCCCATCCTCACCTATGGTCATGAGCTTTGGGTTATGACCGAAAGGACAAGATCACGGGTACAAGCGGCCGAAATGAGTTTCCTCCACTGGGTGGATGGGCTCTCCCTTAGAGATAGGGTGAGAAGCTCTGTCATCCGAGAGGAACTCAGAGTAAAGCCGCTGCTCCTCCACATGATGTGGTCCTGATGGCTTCATCTGGCCAGGATCTTCAGCTCTCACTGGATCGGTTCGCAGCCGAGTGTGAAGCGACTGGGATGAGAATCAGCACCTCCAAGTCCGAGTCCATGGTTCTCGCCCAGAAAAGGGTGCAATGCCATCTCCAGGTTGGGGAGGAGACCCTACCCCAAGTGGAGGAGTTCAAGTACCTCAGAGTCTTGTTCACGAGGGAGGGAAGAGTGGATCGTGAGATCGACAGGCGGATCGGTGTGGCGTCTTCAGTAATGCGGACACTGTATCGATCCGTTGTGGTGAAGAAGGAGCTGAGCCGGAAGGCAAAGCTCTTAATTTACTGGCCGATCTACGTTCCCATCCTCACCTATGGTCATGAGCTTTGGGTTATGACCGAAAGGACAAGATCACGGGTACAATTGGCCCAAATGAGTTTCCTCCACCCAGTGGAGGGGCTCTCCCTTAGAGATAGGGTGAGAAGCTCTGCCATCCAAGAGGAACTCAGAGTAAAGCCGCTGCTCCTCCACATGAAGAGGAGCCAGATGAGGTGGTTCGGGCATCTGGTCAGGATGCCACCCAAACGCCTCCCTAGGGAGGTGTTTAGGGCACGTCCGACCGGTAGGAGGTCACGGGGAAGACCCAGGACACGTTGGGAAGACTATGTCTCCCGGCTGGCCTGGGAACGCCTCGGGATTCCCCGGGAAGAGCTGGACGAAGTGGCTAGGACAGGGGTCGGCAACCCGCGGCTCTAGAACCGCATGCGGCTCTTTAGCGCCGTCCTAGTGGCTCCCTGGAGCTTTTTCAAAGATGTATGAAAAATGGAAAAAAATATATTTTTTGTTTTAATATGGTTTCTGTAGGAGGCCAAACATGACACAAACTTCCCTAATTGTTATAAATCCCACTGTTTATATCAAACATGTGTCACTGATTCGAGTATTTGGCGAGCACTGTTTTGTCCTACTAATTTTGGCGGTCCTTGAACTCACCGTAGTTTGTTTACATGTATAACTTTCTCCGACTTTCTAGGACGTGTTTTATGCCACTTCTTTTTCCGTCTCATTTTGTCCACCAAACTTTTAACGTTGTGCATGAATGCACAAAGGTGAGTTTTGTTGATGTTACTGACTTGTGTGGAGTGCTAATCGGGCATATTTGGTCACTGCATGACTGCAAGCTAATCGATGCTAACATGCTATTTAGGCTAGCTATATGTACATATTGCATCATTATGCCTCGTTTGTAGCTATATTTGAGCTCATTTAGTTTCCTTTAAGTCATCTTAACTCAATGTATATCTCACGACACACTATCTGTATGTAATATGGCTTTTAATTTTTTTGCGGCTCCAGACAGATTTGTTTTTGTATTTTTGGTCCAATATGGCTCTTTTAACATTTTGGGTTGCCGACCCCTGGGCTAGGAAGAGGAAAGGCTGGGCTTCCCTGCTTAGGCTGCTGCCCCCGCGACTCAACCTCGGATAAGCGGAAGAAGATGGATGGATGGATGGATGGATGGATGAATATGTCACTAGTTTATGTACTGGAGTACAGGTGATAATACTGTACGACCATGCATTGATAGTGCAATTAAACAAGCGCTCCATATTTAATATATAAGACGTGCAATAAACTGTATCTCAGATTTTTTTTTTTAAATGCCTTTATAGTCATCAGGAGTTAACTTCTTGTTATACACAAGTTGAAGGTTTTATCTTTTTTTTTTTAATGTTTTTTTTTTTAAGGAAAAACAGAGGTGTTTATGATGCTGTTTGACCTAAAATATTGCATTCAGCCAAATTCTTAGAAAGGAAAATCCCCTCTTGACACAATAAAGACTTGATGCCAACAAAGCCATTTGGCTGCATTGTATTGGACGCTTCAAGGTATTTGCACAAATGTGTATCGACAACATGCGAGCGTTTCAATAGATTGTGCAATGGTGGAGTTAAATATAGAGTACACATACAGAGATGGGGAGAATCCTTATCTGAGATTTTCCGGACGGCAATCCCCAACCCGATGTACATGTTTTAATTATCAGGCGCTTAATAAATAATTCCAAAGTCACCGGGGTGTTTTCTAAAAATAGCCTGGCAAATGAATAATGGATTTTCTTTCAACCCCGCTCGGCATTGTCTGTCAGTGTGTGTGTGTGTGTGTGTGTGTGTGTGTGTGTGTGTGTGTGTGAAAATGACATCTTAACGCGCGATAAGAAGCAAGATGGTAAATATAATTTTTGGTGGGAAAGAATACACTTTTCTACTCAGCTAAAATTGATGTTGAGGCAACAGATTCAATATCATGTTAATTACGACAGCGTCTTGTAATCAGGAGCAATGTTGTATCCATGGCAGCCTGACTTCACCTTCTTTGTGGTCCGTCATGTTGATGGACCAGCCAGGACTTTATTAAAAAAAACTATCTGTGGGATGTGTGTGTACATGAATCTGTACACACGAATAGTAATACAGTCAAGCTGTCAACCTCTACCTGAGGTACCTAGTGTATATATATTTATATGTGGTTTATATATATTTATATGTGGAAGGGGAAGCAGTGCACTATCAACACCGTGTATGGTGAGGATGGTGTTCTGCTGACCTCGACTGCGGATGTTGTGGATCGGTGGAGGGAATACTTCGAAGACCTCCTCAATCCCACCAACACGTCTTCCTATGAGGAAGCAGTGCCTGGGGAATCTGTGGTGGGCTCTCCTATTTCTGGGGCTGAGGTTGCTGAGGTAGTTAAAAAGCTCCTCGGTGGCAAGGCCCCGGGGGTGGATGAGATCCGCCCGGAGTTCCTTAAGGCTCTGGATGCTGTGGGAATGTCTTGGTTGACAAGACTCTGCAGCATCGCGTGGACATCGGGGGCGGTACCACTGGATTGGCAGACCGGGTTGGTGGTTCCTCTCTTTAAGAAGGGGAACCGGAGGGTGTGTTCTAACTATCGTGGGATCACACTCCTCAGCCTTCCCGGTAAGGTCTATTCAGGTGTACTGGAGAGGAGGCTACGCCGGATAGTCGAACCTCGGATTCAGGAGGAACAGTGTGGTTTTCGTCCTGGTCGTGGAACTGTGGACCAGCTCTATACTATCGGCAGGGTCCTTGAGGGTGCATGGGAGTTTGCCCAACCAGTCTACATGTGCTTTGTGGACTTGGAGAAGGCATTCGACCGTGTCTCTCGGGAAGTCCTGTGGGGAGTGCTCAGAGAGTAAGGGGTTTCGGACTGTCTGATTGTGGCGGTCCGCTCCCTGTATGATCAGTGTCAGAGTTTGGTTCGCATTGCTGGCAGTAAGTCGGACACGTTTCCAGTGAGGGTTGGACTCCGCCAAGGCTGCCCTTTGTCACCCATTCTGTTCATAACTTTTATGGACAGAATTTCTAGGCGCAGTTAAGGCGTTGAGGGGATCCGGTTTGGTGGCTGCAGGATTAGGTCTCTGCTTTTTGCAGATGATTTGGTCCTGATGGCTTCATCAGGCCAGGATCTTCAACTCTCACTGGATCGGTTCGCAGCTGAGTGTGAAGCGACTGGGATGAGAATCAGCACCTCCAAGTCCGAGTCCATGGTTCTCGCCCGGAAAAGGGTGGAGTGCCATCTCCGGGTTGGGGAGGAGATCTTGCCCCAAGTGGAGGAGTTCAAGTACCTCGGAGTCTTGTTCACGAGTGAGGGAAGAGTGGATCGTGAGATCGACAGGCGGATCGGTGCGGCGTCTTCAGTAATGCGGACGCTGTATAGATCCGTTGTGGTGAAAAAGGAGCTGAGCCGGAAGGCAAAGCTCTCAATTTACCGGTCGATCTACGTTCCCATCCTCACCTATGGTCATGAGCTTTGGGTTATGACCGAAAGGACAAGATCACGGGTACAAGCGGCCGAAATGAGTTTCCTCCGCCGGGTGGCGGGGCTCTCCCTTAGAGATAGGGTGAGAAGCTCTGTCATCCGGGGGGAGCTCAAAGTAAAGCCGCTGCTCCTCCACATCGAGAGGAGCCAGATGAGGTGGTTCGGGCATCTGGTCAGGATGCCACCCGAGCGCCTCCCTAAGGAGGTGTTTAGGGCATGTCCGACCGGTAGGAGGCCACGAGGAAGACCCAGGACACGTTGGGAAGACTATGTCTCCCGGCTGGCCTGGGAACGCCTCGGGATCCCCCGGGAGGAGCTGGACGAAGTGGCTGGGGAGAGGGAAGTCTGGGCTTCCCTGCTTAGGCTGCTGCCCCCGCGACCCGACCACGGATAAGCGGAAGAAGATGGATGGATGGATGGATGGATATACATATATATATATACATATATATATACATATATATATATATATATATATATATATATATATATATATATATATATATATATATATATATATATATATATATATATATATATATATACCCATTTATATGTATATAAATATATAAAGTTCAATATATGATTCCCAAGAACAACATACATCTCCTCACCGAAGCGACATATACTCCGAAAAATACGGTAGATATATATATATACATATATATATATATCTATATATATATATATATATATATATATATATATATATATATATATATATATATATATATATATATATATATATATATGTGTATATATATATATGTATATATACCCATTTATATGTATATGTATATAAATATATAAAGTTCAATATATGATTCCCAAAAACAACATACATCTCCTCACCGTTGCTCTAATAACACTTATTAGACCCAAATAAAAAATGTACGACATCTTAGAAAGGTTTCAGTATCTCAGTGATATGGTCTCTCTATCAAGCTCTCTCCCTTCTACAAACCCTGTTTCCATATGAGTTGGGAAATTGTGTTAGATGCAAATATAAACGGAATACAATGATTTGCAAATCCTTTTCAACCCATATTCAGTTGAATATGCTACAAAGACAACATATTTGATGTTCAAACTCATAAACTTTTATTTTTTTTCCCCAAATAATAAATAACTTAGAATTTCATGGTTGCAACACGTGCCAAAGTAGTTGGGAAAGGGCATGTTCACCACTGTGTTACATGGCCTTTCCTTTTAACAACACTCAGTAAACGTTTGGGAACTGAGGAGACACATTTTTGAAGCTTCTCAGGTGGAATTCTTTCCCATTCTTGCTTGATGTACAGCTTAAGTTGTTCAACAGTCCGGGGGTCTCCGTTGTGCTATTTTAGGCTTCATAATGCGCCACACATTTTCAATGGGAGACAGGTCTGGACTACAGGCAGGCCAGTCTAGTACCCACACTCTTACTATGAAGCCACGTTGATGTAACACGTGGCTTGGCATTGTCTTGCTGAAATAAGCAGGGGCGTCCATGGTAACGTTGCTTGGATGGCAACATATGTTGCTCCAAAACCTGTATGTACCTTTCAGCATTAATGGCGCCTTCACAGATGTGTAAGTTACCCATGTCTTGGGCACTAATACACCCCCATACCATCACAGATGCTGGCTTTTCAACTTGGCGCCTATAACAATCCGGATGGTTCTTTTCCTCTTTGGTCCGGAGGACACGACATCCACAGTTTCCAAAAACAATTTGAAATGTGGACTCGTCAGACCACAGAACACTTTTCCACTTTGTATCAGTCCATCTTAGATGAGCTCAGGCCCAGCGAAGCAGACGGCGTTTCTGGGTGTTGTTGATAAACGGTTTTCGTTTTGCATAGGAGAGTTTTAACTTGCACTTACAGATGTAGAGACCAACTGTAGTTACTGACAGTGGGTTTCTGAAGTGTTCCTGAGCCCATGTGGTGATATCCTTTACACACTGATGTCGCTTGTTGATGCAGTACAGCCTGAAGGATCGAAGGTCACGGGCTTAGCTGCTTACGTGCAGTGATTTCTCCAGATTCTCTGAACCCTTTGATGATATTACGGACCGTAGATGGTGAAATCATTAAATTCCTTGCAATAGCTGGTTGAGAAAGGTTTTTCTTAAACTGTTCAACAATTTGCTCACGTATTTGTTGACAAAGTGGTGACCCTCGCCCCATCCTTGTTTGTGAATGACTGAGCATTTCATGGAATTTACTTTTATACCCAATCATGGCACCCACCTGTTCCCAATTTGCCTGCTCACCTGTGGGATGTTCCAAATAAGTGTTTGATGAGCATTCCTCAACTTTATCAGTATTTATTGCCACCTTTCCTTTCCTGTCACGTGTTGCTGGCATGAAATCTAACGTTAATGATTATTTGAAAAAAAAATAATGTTTATTAGTTTGAACATCAAATATGTTGTCTTTGTAGCATATTCAACTGAATATGGGTTGAAAAGGATTTGCAAATCATTGTATTCCGTTTATATTTACATCTAACACAATTTCCCAACTCATATGGAAACGGGGTTTGTAATTATGAATGAGATGCATTACCAGAAGGAAAGCACTCACTGATCCCTCACTCCATCACAAAAGTGCTGCTCAATGCAAAGCGGTGGCCTGGACGTGTCTGCATGGCACACATTACAATGTGGACGTCCTCTGTAGTGCTGCCAAGCCTCTTTGCGGATTCGGGACAAGTGCCAGCGACGTCGGGTTGAGGAAGGTGGGGAGCGCATGGCAAGAGACAAGTAGGACAACGTGGGAAAGGGGAGGAGGACAGCAACATAATTGACAACTTGCACCCTCAGTTCTTCAAATTTGGGTTGGGCAAAGAATTTTGCGGCAAAACGCATTGTTGGACCGCGAGCGCTCCCTAGAGCAGTGTTTTTCAACCACTGTGCCGCGGCACACTAGTGCCATGAGATACAGTCTGGTGTGCCGTGGGGGATTATTTAATTTCACCTATTTGGGTTAAAAATCTTTTTTGCAAAGCAGTAATTATAGTCTGCAAATGATGTGTTGTTGTTGTTAAGTGTCGGTGCTGTCTAGAGCTCGGCAGAGTAACCGTGTAATACTCTTCC
Organism: Nerophis lumbriciformis; assembly: GCF_033978685.3. Lineage (NCBI taxonomy): Eukaryota > Metazoa > Chordata > Actinopteri > Syngnathiformes > Syngnathidae > Nerophis > Nerophis lumbriciformis. The sequence continues at coordinate 4,733,557 of NC_084548.2, forward strand.
ATATCAGTAGGTGGCAGCCGGTAGCTAATTGCTTTGTAGATGTCGGAAACAGCAGGAGGCAGCGTGCAGGTAAAAAGGTGTCTCATGCTTAAACCAAAAATAAACAAAAGGTGAGTGCCGCTAAGAAAAGGCATTGAAGCTTAGGAAAGGCTATGCAGAACGAAACTAAAACTGAACTGGCTACAAAGTAAACAAAAACAGAATGCTGGACGACAGCAAAGACTTACTGTGGAGCAAAGACGGCGTCCACAAAGTGCATCCAAACATGACATGACAATAAGGGTTTAACGGTACGGGGGGTTCGGTTCAGTTCGGAGGTGTACCGAACGAGTTTCCACACGGACATATTAAGTAGCGTACCGCACGTTGTGTAAACCAGTGGTCCCCAACCACCGGGCCGCAGCCCGGTACCGGTCCGTGGATCAATTGGTACCGGGCAGCACAAGAAATTTAAAAAAATATATATATATACAGTATATATATATATATATTTTTTTTTTTACATTTTTTTTTTTTTATTAAATCAACATAAAAAACACAAGATACACGTACAATTAGTGCACCTGTCAAGACTTGTCCCTGGGGTTTAGTTTTTCTCGAAGGCAACGGAAAGTCGGGAATGTAAGTACATTTTTATTTAAACTACAAAAACAGGAAGTAAACAAAAGGCGCGCACAATGGCGGAGAACAAACTATGAAACCAAATACTTGCACAAAGGCAAAAACTATGAACGACAAAAAAACACTAACTGTGGCAATAATAAACAAAACTTACTTGGCACGGACAAAAAGGAGCGGCGTGAACGATGGACATGAAAAAATAGCAGCAAGGGTCATAAGGGTGTAGAGAGTGTGCAGAAGCATAAATGCGGGGATGTCACCAGAAAGACAAACTGAAAAACAATGAACTTAAATACTACAGACATGATTAACGAAAACAGGTGCGTGACTCAAAACGTGAAACAGGTGCGCGACGTGACAGGTGAAAACTAATGGGTTGACATGGAAACAAGACAAGGGAGTGAAAAGCCAGAAACTAAAGAGTCCAATAACTAAACAAAACATGACTTAAAACAAAACATGATTACACAGACATGACAGCACCTCCCCCGTTTACACTCATTCACACAAAAGAGTTGTTTCTTTCTGTTATTAATATTGTGGTTCCTACATTATATATCAATATATATCAATACAGTCTGCAAGGGATACAGTCCGTAAGCACACATGATTGTGCGTGCTGCTGCTCCACTAATAGTACTAACCTTTAACAGTTAAAGGGGAACATTATCACAATTTCAGAATGGTTAAAACCTTTAAAAATCAGTTCCCAGTGGCTTATTATATTTTTCGAAGTTTTTTTCAAAATGTTACCCATCACGCAATATCCCTACAAAAAGCTTCAAAGTGCCTGATTGGTATGTGTTTGTTTGGCATTAAAGGAAACTAACAACTATGAACTAGGTTTACAGCATATGAAATACATTTGGCAACAACATGCACTTTGAGAGTGCAGACAGCCCAAATTTCATCAATTAATATATTCTGTAGACATACCCTCATGTCAGCAGGCCAGGGAAGCTAGGGTCGATATTCTTCTCTTGACAATGTGAGCCAAGACATCCAGGGGGTTTAGCTCGCTCGTCTGCGGGAACAAACTGCCGCCATTGCTTGCCGTGCTACCGAGGTCCTTTGTCCCTGATTTGCTCACATACTCCGGCAGATTCAATGGGGGTCTGGCGGAAGATTTCTTTGACTTTATCGTTGGAAATGCATCTGGCTTTGAGTGTCGCAGGATATCCACACATTCTTGCCATCTCTGTCGTAGCATAGCTTTCGTCGGTAAAGTGTGCGGAACAAACGTCCAATTTCTTGCCACTTTGGCATCTTTGGGCCACTGGTGCAACTTGAATGCGTCCCTGTTCGTGTTGTTACACCCTCCGACAACACACCGACGAGGCATGATGTCTCCAAGGTACGGAAAACAGTCGAAAAAACGGAAAATAACACAGCTGATTTGACTCGGTGTTTGAGAAAATGGCGGATTGCTTCCCGCGCTCTGAGAGCGAATATTAGAAAGGCGTTTTATTCGCCAAAATTCACCCATTTAGAGTTTGGAAATCGGTAAAAAAAATATATGGTCTTTTTTCTGCAACATCAAGGTATATATTGACGCTTACATAGGTCTGGTGATAATGTTCCCCTTTAATTTTACTAATTTTCATTCATTACTAGTTTCTATGTAACTGTTTTTATATTGTTTTACTTTCTTTTTTATTCAAGAAAATGTTTTTAATTTTTTTTAAAAAGGACCTTATCTTCACCATACCTGGTTGTCCAAATTAGGCATAATAACGTGTTAATTCCACGACTGTATACATTGGTATCTGTTGATATCGGTATCGGTAATTAAGAGTTGGACAATATCGGATATCGGCAAAAAAGCCATTATCGGACATCCCTAATAATAACATCATTTCATGATTAACATTTGTAATTTAAGATTAAATTAAGAAAAAAAAACATTTTATTTTTCACTAAAGAAGGGTTCGGTGAATGCGTATATGAAACTGGTGGGGTTCGGTACCTCCAACAAGGTTAAGAACCACTGGACTAAGCACAACACAGAATTCTTGAAGATCTCACCATTTGTATCCAGTGTTGGGTTAGTTACTGAAAACCAGTAACTAGTTACAGTTACTAGTTACTTTATTTCAAAAGTAACTCAGTTACTAACTCAGTTACTTACACCAAAAAGTAATGCGTTACTGTGAAAAGTAACTATTTAGTTACTTCCTTTTTTCTTCTTTTTTTTTTAAAGCTCCCATTAATGCCCTTTTAGCCTTCATTTCAGTACTGTTATTGCACTGGAGAATAATACAATCTGTTGATCAACTTGACATGCATTTTTATTTTCCTTTTAACATAATTAATGAAAAACAGTGCAACATAAAAAGGCATTCCTCCTTTCTTTAAACTTGGACCAATGACCATGAATAAAAAACAAGTTAAAGTGCAACATAAGAAGGCACATCATATTCCTTGAAACATAGGTAGTGAAATAAAGCCTGACATCTGGAGTGATGCTGCTGTCTTCCACACTTGGAGCCATGGATTGTAGAATCCTTGTTTTCAGTGGCAGGATCATTGACACAGATGGTGAAGTTTCAGTGCTCAGTAGAGATGGAACACTTTTGAGGGGTTTAAGCACCTGGAGGACCTCATCTGCCACTCTCACATCATCATCAGACAGGGTGTTGTGTGTCAATGCAGAGTATATAGCTGCCTGCTGCTACAACCCATCATAAGTGGAGTTCCACCTCGTTGGGACGTCATGTATGAGCAGGCAGCTTTAGCATTTCTTGCTTTGTCTTAAGCACATGAGCAGCTGTTGTGCTTGGGTGGAAGTAGGAAACCTCCTTCCTGATCCTCCCAAGGAGGCGCTCCATCCTATTGACTGAGATGTGATGCCAAATTCACTACATGTGCAAAGCACCTATCTGTGGTCCCAGTCCTGCCTCATTCTCTGTAATTATTAGATTTTTGGCATTATCACGTGTGACTGGGATATCTTTATCTTCCATTCCTCCACTGCTTGTGTCAGTACCTGCGCAAGGTGACTCTCGTAGAGGGGGCGTGTCTTCTCATCTCCCAGTCTGCTGTGATGAAGTGAGCGCTTATAGTTCCGCTGGACGTCCACCCGTCTGTCATGAGCGCAACAGATGATGCTCGGGATAGTTCATCCACAACTTTTTTCATCTCCTGCTCATAAAGATCTGGCACAATCTTATTGCTGAAGTGGGTGCGCGACGGGATGTCGTAACGTGGTTCAAGCCCGTTCAGCATGTGTTTAAAACCCTCGTTTTGCACAACCGATACTGCACTTATAAACACACCGATTCAAGCTCCTCCGTTACTCCGCTCGCCATGACCACGCTGTGTGTGGACTGAACGTGCCAACAACTTTTTTTGTTTTGTTTCATATATCAAACCGCGGATCACTTGTGTGCCTCCCCTCCCCACACCCACACACACACACACATAGACCGCGCCTCTTTTCTTCTCTCCGGCTTGTGACAGAGGAAGATTCAGAAGAACGACACCGCAGCGCTTCTGTTTCTAGCCGATACTACATCAAAAGTAACGTAAAATAACGCAGTAACGCATCATGTAGTAACGGTAACTAAATTACTGAATAAAAAAAAATAACGCGTTAGATTACTAGTTACCGCCGAAACTAACGGCGTTACAAACTAACACTGTTTGTATCCCATCCTTCGTCTACACCAGGGCCGGCCCGTGGCATAGGCCGTATAGGCAAATGCTAAGGGCGCCGTCCATCAGGGGGCGCCACGCCAGTGCCACAAATGTTGGAGAAAAAAAAAAAAAAAAAAAAAAAAAAGTTGGTACTATTATTTCTAAATACAAAAAATAATCCCACGTTAATTAAAATGCAAAGTAAAGCCTATTTAATAGAAATATTATTTGTTACAACATTACGCCCCCCCCCCCTCCCTTCCTGTATCATGACTCTTTTTGGACGTCACCACATCAAAAAAATCAACACAAGATGCCAAAACTGTCAGGTGCCCAGGGTAGAAAAAAAGAGAAAAGAAGAGGAGGAGAAACGAGAAAAGACAGAAGTAGCAGGTAGGTAACGTTAGCCTACATGAAATTATTTGTCTGTTACAGAATGTGATAGTAACCTGGCTTTTTAGCATTAAGCTAATGCTACATGATTCGGCAATTGCTAATCAATAAATAGCTAGTTCCGTTTTAACGTCGGGTTAATATTGTGGAGGGGGCTAAATTGTTATGGAAAATAATAATGTAACGTTAGCCTACATGAAATTATTTGTCTGTTACAGAATGTGATAGTAACCTGGCTTTTTAGCATTAAGCTAATGCTACATGATTCGGCAATTGCTAATCATCTGTTTTAACGTCGGGTTAATATTGTGGAGGGGGCTAAATTGTTATGGAAAATAATAATGTAACGTTAGGTAATTACAGTACTCCCACCTTACATTCCTCAGGGACATTTCTTTCTTTTTTTTAGTTTATTTGGAACATGAACACACTTACATCATAATACATCACACAATTTCATATAATTTCACTTTACATCATGCCCGAAAAGGAGTAGGAAGAAGCAAAGCTTATTTAATCCTACCCCTTTCCCACTTCAAAGCGTTTACAAATATATAGAATCATTTACTGACCTTTTTTATATAATAAAATAACATCTATGAATTAGTATACAACAGTTTTGTAATATGTAATTAATTAATTCAGTCATTATTAACATACTGAGATGAAGAATATCTTATTTTCAATAAGGTTGAAAGTATTTCTCATAATTCTTCTTCTTTGTACTCTGAGTTGAGTTGAGTTGAGTTTGAGTTTATTTCGAACATGCAAGTATACAACATGATACATCACAATCTCCAGTTTCTCTTTTCAACATGTTCGAAAAGGAGTAGGAAGAAGCAGAGCTTATTAAATCCTACCCCTTTTCTTTTACATAACAGTTGCTAAAACTTTTGTTCACTTCCTGTTCTCAATTTATTCACAATATACTCCATAAGTAATCACAATAAAATAAGTAAATAAATAATAATTGGTGAAGTAAGTTACAATTCATATGTTGAGATAAGTAAGATTATTTTGTGAGTGAAAGAATGAAAGAATGGATGAGTTAAATAAATTCAGAATGTTTATCATGGTTCTTCTTCTTTGTACTTTGTAAACACTTTAAGTTTGAAGAGTTTCTTGAAGTGGATCATATTAGTACGTTGTTTGATTGCTTTGCTTAATCCATTCCATCATTTAATTCCACATACTGATATACTGAAGGTCTTAAGTGTTGTACGTGCATACAAATGTTTTAAATTACATTTCTCCCTAAGATTATATTTCTCCTCTTTTTTTGAGAAGAATTGTTGTATATTCTTGGGTAGCAGGTTATAGTTTGCTTTGTGTATCATTTTAGCTGTTTGCAAATTCACTATGTCGTAGAATTTCAGTATCTTTGATTCAATAAATAAAGGATTTGTGTGTTCTCTATATCCAACATTATGTATTATTCTAACTGATCTTTTTTGTAACACCGTTAATGAATGAAATGTACTTTTGTAATTATTTCCCCATATTTCTGCACAATAACTCAGATATGGTAACACTAGTGAGCAGTAGAGAATATGAAGTGATTTTTTGTCTAGAACATGTTTTGCTTTATTCATTATTGACGTGTTTCTTGCTACTTTATGTTGTATATTTTTTACGTGAGATTTCCAGTTCAATTTATCATCAATCATTATACCAAGAAATTTGGTTTCATTTACTCTTTCAATTTCTGTTCCGTCTATTTGTATTTGTGTTTGACTTTCTCTTCTACTGTTACCAAATAGCATTATTTTAGTTTTACTGAGATTCAACGATAGTCTGTTTTTGTCAAACCATCTTTTTAATTTGTTCATTTCTTCTGTTATTATTTGTAGTATCTTCTGTGTGTTCTCTCCTGAACAAAACGCTGTTGTATCATCCGCAAATAATACTAACTTTAAATCTTTTGTAACTTTACAAATGTCATTTATATATAGATTGAATAATTTAGGTCCTAGTATTGATCCCTGAGGTACACCACAGGATACATTTAGCGTTGTAGAGGTGTGTTCGCCTACCTTCACGTATTGTTTCCTGTTCATTAGATAACTTCTTATCCAGTTTAAGACTAACCCTCTGATGCCATATCGTTCTAGTTTTTTGATTAAAATATTGTGATTAATTGTGTCAAATGCTTTAGTTAGATCCATAAAAACTGCTGCCGCACATTTTTTATTATCTATAGCATTGGTGATTTCTTCTGTAATATCAATTAAAGCCATCGAAGTTGAAACATTAGCTCTGTATCCATATTGATTTTCTTCGAGTATTCTATTTTTATTTATGAAACTCTCTAATCTTTTATTGAACAGTTTTTCAATGTGCTCTGTAAGCACTATTATTTTGAACAACCTCTTAAACTGGATCATATCAGTACAATGTTTAACTTCTTTACTTAATCCATTCCATCATTTAATTCCACATACTGATATGCTAAAAGTTCTAAGTGTTGTACGTGCATATAAATGTTTGTATTAGATCTTTTAAGCAGGTGTTTTTTGTTTACATTGTTATTGCCTTCTGGTTAGCTAATGTTTGCCCTGCAGGTAATAGTCACTTTTCCACCCCTTTATATATTAGGTATAGTTGTAAGTAAAAAAAAAAAAAAAAAGGTCAAAGACAAAGCTATTCGGGTTCTTGTGAGTATATACACATACCTGCCAACTTTTGAAATCAGAAAAACCTAGTAGCCAGGGTCCAGGGGCCGCAGGCCCCGGTAGGTCCAGGACAAAGTCCTGGTGGGGGGTTCAGGCTTCGCCCCCCGACGCAAAATGATTATTAGCATTCAGACAGGTTAAAATGTTGCTAAAACCATCACTTTTCTATCAGTCACAGTGACTTTTCAAAACAAAAATATTACAGCAAAAATCATATGGGTTGATTGACATGTTTATTCTGTAAGATAACTTTAATAGTTTGAAATTATTTTGACAGTTAATGCCAGTTATCCTGTCAACCTTTCACAAGACTTCAATTTGTTAATTGAAAGTATAAACAGTATAAACACTTTTTACAGTAAACAAATGGTAAAACAGTACTAAACAATTCCATAAAAAAAAAAATTGGTGTCATTATTAACTTTCTGTCCAAGCTTGTATAATCTACTGCCTTGTTCAATTGTAAAAAATATTCTGTGCCTAAAATTCACATTTCTATCACAATTATCATACTGTAAACATGGTAAGCTAACTTCATTAAAATTAATAGTCCTGTCAATAGCATGGAATTACAATACAAATGTAGTTTTTTTGTAAGCCTTTCAAAAGAATTCAAAATATGAAAAATTAATGAAAATTAATTTAAGCCATCAGACACTTGAAAAGTGGCACATCACATCTCTAATGTAATCATTTGAACTTTTCAACAGAAATAGCACTGCAAAAATATTAAGGACATACTTCTGTATTTTGGTAGTTATGCTGTCAACATTTAACAAGATTTCTTCAACTTGGACTTAAATAAATAGCATTATTTCTACTATTACCAAATAATGCTATTTGGTAATAGTAGAAAAGAGCATCATACACAAATACAAATAGACGAAGTAGACATAGAAAGGGTAAAATAAACTAGATTTTTGGGAGTATTAATAGATGATCAAATGAACTGGAAATCTCATATACAAAACATACAACATAAGGTGGCAAAAAACATTTCAATAATGAATAAAGCAAAATATGTCAAAAATCACTACATATTGTCTACTGCTCGCTAGTGTTACCATATCTGAGTTATTGTGCAGAAATATGGGGAAATAACTACAAATGTGCGCTACATTCGCTTACCGTGTTACAAAAAAGATCAGTTAGAATAATACATAATGTTGGATATAGAGAACACACAAACCCTTTATTTATTAAGTCAGAAATATTAAAGTTTGGTGATTTGGTAAAATTGCAAACAGCTAAAATGATGTACAAAGCAAACTATAACCTGCTACCAAAGAATGTACAACAATTCTTCTCAACTAAAGAGGAGAAATATAACCTTAGAGGAAAAAATAAATTAAAACATTTATATGCACGTACAACACTTAAAACTTTTAGCATATCAGTATGTGGAATTAAATTATGGAATGGATTAAGTAAAGAAGTTAAAAATTGTACTGATATGATCCAGTTTAAGAGGTTGTTCAAAATAATAGTGCTTACAAAGTACAAAAAAGAAGAATTATGAGAAATACTTTCCTTATTGAAAATAAGATATTCTTCATCTCAGTATGTTAATAATGACTGAATTAATTAATTAATTACATATTACAAAACTGTTGTATACTAATTCATAGATGTTATTTTATTATATAAAAAGGTCAGTAAATGATTCTATATATTTGTAAACGCTTGAAGTGGGAAAGGGGTAGGATTAAATAAGCTTTGCTTCTTCCTACTCCTTTTCGGGCATGATGTCAAATGAAATGATATGAAATTGTGTGATGTATTATGATGTAAGTGTGTTCATGTTCCAAATAAACTAAAGAAAGAAAGAAAGAAAGCATAAATAGTATAAACACTTTTAACAGTATAACAGTACTAAACAATTCCAATAGATAACATTGGTGTCATTACCTTTTTGTGGCTAAAATCCGAAAAACGTTGAAAGTTTTCCACTTGTATCGCTAGCAACGGCATTAGACTTGTGTTCTTTTGTCCCAACGTGGTCTTTTACATCGCTAATTCCTCCGTGTCCGATCGAAAAATCTTGTCTGCACAAGGTGCAATTCGCGTAGTTTTCACCCTTTTTGGAACGGATAATTATTCCCGGATAGGCTTTTGAATATTCTTCACGGAATGACTGCAGTTTTCTTTTCGGTTTAAGACTCGTTTGCCATGTTTCTCCGGCTGATTCCATGATCGTTCGCTCATTTGAAAACAATGGCCTCGTGCTTGGCAGCGGTGCTATAAATAGCCTCGCGCATTTTTAAAAAATACTTTTTTTTAATTCATGAAAAACCGTATTTTTTATCACTGCAACCGTAACCCGGAATAGGTTGATGAAAACCGTACTAATTACGGGAAAACCGGAGTAGTTGGCAGGTATGTATACACTTCACTGCCGATGTGGGGAGGGGCGCCACCTAAAATCTTGCCTAGGGCGCCAGATTGGTTAGGGCCGGGCCTGGTCTGCACTGTACCACTTGGTGCAAAAGGCGGCTTTACAATAAAGAAGAAGCGACGAGCCCTCCATGTGGTGAACGGGTCAGTGAACCCTGGAGGCGTTAACATTGCGTAAAGTGCCATCCTCAGCATTGCGCACACACACACACACCACAGGCTTGATCCCAACATCCAATAAAAGGCGTGCGTGAGGAGCGGAGGCTGTCCATTAGATGGATGGAGGACAGCAGCATGGCCAAGGTCTAGAGAGGGGTCAGACGGCTTTATTGCATTACTGAGTGGACATGGCGATGTCTTTATGTTGGCATGTTCACAACGTTGCACTGTGATCCTCCACTGCTTTAGACACGGAGCACATTCAAAGAGGGCGCACTATAGTTGTCTTTCTCATATACCCATATTTTTCAGACTATAAGGCGCACTTAAAAACCTTTAATTTTCTCTAAAATCGACTGTGCGCCTTGTAACCCGGTATGTCGAATGTACGGAATAATTCTGGTTGTGCTTACCGACCTGGAAGCAATTTTATTTGGTACATGGTGTAATGATAAGTGTGACTGGTAGATGGCAGTCACACATAAGAGATACGTTGAGACTGCAAAGTGAAGGCAGTCACACATAAGAGATACGTGTAGACTGCAATCAGGTTCTTACTTATATCTGTCAGTAAACTCGCCATGGAAGCGCTAAAACACACCGGTGTCGTGAGTTCACATTATTCACTCAAGGAACTTTAGTTCATAGCGTAAGTATTGTTCTAATGACATACCTGCTGTTTGATTGCAACGTGCATCTTAGTTGTAGTTTTCGTTACCAAGTTTGGAGGTGTTGAAATCGCCATGTAAAATCGCTAATGCTCAAATATGGGGAAGCCCATGTAAATTGGCATCGAGCTAGTGCATTTTTTTTGGAAAAGTTGAGCTTTGCTTAACGTTGAGCATTTTCTATCAGGCATACTTGCTTTGTTGGCACTGAAAGTTTTCACTTTATTTAGGGTCAGTTTGGCTGATTCCGCTCTGAGTGCTGCTCGACAATTTCGTTCCCTTGAGTCCATGCTTCACAACAACACTTCCCCATTTTCTGCCAATCACCTTTCAGGCACGGGCGGTGCGTTCGCAAACGTGGGAAAAACTAACAACATATCCAAACCACACAAACATAACACATTAACAGTAGCAGGTCGTTACAGTATGAAATGACATATATAGCCTATTATTTGCGCCCTATTGACAAGTGATGTACCCAAAACTTGACCACCAAAAACCGCGCTACCATAACCGGATGTAAACAAAACGCACGCCATTGTCTGGCCGTTGTCAGCATGTCTGTGATTTTTTATATGGTCTACATAACATGTGATGCTGGTTCTTTGGTCAAAATGTTGCATGGATGATGTTTTACACATCATCTTCAAGTCGCTTTCTGACAGTCGCTTCAGGATGCGCCGCTTTGTGGGCGGTCTTATTTACGTGGCTCACCTTCGACAGCGTCTTCTCCCCGTCATCTTTGTTGTAGCGGTGTAGCGTGCAAGGACGGGGGTGGAAGAAGTGTCAAAAGATGGCGCTAACTGTTTTAATGACATTCAGACTTTACTTCGATCAATAACGGAGCAGCATCTCCTCATCCGTGGCTCACTAGTGCAACAACAACGCCCGCAATGTGTCCCGTGAAAAAACGTTCGACCGGAACCCTCTAATCACTAAAGTTCCTTGGGTGAATAATGTAAACTCACTACACCGGTATGTTTTAGTGCTTTCATGGTGAGTTTACTGACAGATATAAGTACCGTATTTTTCGCACTTTAAGGTGCACCGGATTATAAGGCGCACCTTCAATGAATGGCCCATTTTAAAACTTTGTTCATATATAAGGCGCACAGAATAGACGCTACAGTAGAGGCTGGGGTTACGTTATGCATCCCGTACTTGCGAGACCTGTTGTGGCTCAATATTGGTCCATATTAGAGATGTGCGGTTTGCGGACACAACCGCGGAGTCCGCGGATTATCCGCGGATTATCCGCGGGTCGGGCGGTTGAAATAAAAAAAAAAAAGATTTTATCCGCGGGTCGGGTCGGGCGGTTGAAATTAAAAAAAATTAGATTTTAAATAGATTCAGGCGGGTGGCAGTTAAACCAATTCGGAAATATATATACATAGTTAAATGTTGTTACCCACATACGAAAAATGAGCAGGCACCTGCTGCATATGCCACAACAGAAGAAGAAGAAAAAAAGAGATGGACACTTTTACGGAGCGGAGAAGGGACGCCTCGCCGGGGTCCGGGACCGAGGCCCCTTCCCCCGAGAGGGCCCCACCGGGAGCCGTAGGCTGAGGTGATCCGCGAGAAGGGCCCGACGCACGTCCAGGGTCACCACCGCGCCCACCGCACCGACACCCCGCCTCGTCCGCCTTCGCCGCGGCCGGCGTCACGTGCAGCAGGTAAGCAGCTTACCTGCCCGCCACCCCCGTGGCCGGGGGCTCGTAACAGGGGTCACTCCGCGCGCTCCGCCCGCGCAGCTTACCTGCCCGCCACCCCCGTTGCCGGGGGCGCGTATCAGGGGTCACTCCGCGCGCAGTGCGCTCACGAAAGGGGTGGGGCTCACCCTGGTGAGCCGAGTGGGCCACTTTTGGTAAGCAGAACTGGCGCTGCGGGATGAACCGAACGCCGGGTTAAGGCGCCCTATGCCGACGCTCATCAGACCCCAGAAAAGGTGTTGGTTGATATAGACAGCAGGACGGTGGCCATGGAAGTCGGAACCCGCTAAGGAGTGTGTAACAACCCACCTGCCGAATCAACTAGCCCTGAAAATGGATGGCGCTGGAGCGTCGGGCCCATACCCGGCCGCCGCCGGCAGCGAGAGCCGCGAGGGCTAGGCCGCGACGAGTAAGATGGCCGCCGCGGTGCGCGCTGAAGCCTCGGGCGCGTGCCCGGGTGGAGCCGCCGCGGGTGCGAGGGACATCGCACCTTTACGCGCTTGGAGGTGCGCTCAGCGCGGCTCCCAGATGATTGCGCACTGGTGTGCGTCTGGGCCGTGACAGCGTGGCACGCATTGAATGTCTCTGCTGCATTGGATCAGTCTCCTTTCTTTAACAGGCAAAAGCTTTATAACCTCACTAATGCCTTGCATCGTCTATATTAGATATATAACAACGGGCGGGTGCGGTTTTGATTAAATGTTAGTTCGGGTGATGGCGGATGGTTGACGACTTTTGTGATGCGGTTGCGGATGAAATAATTGCCTATCCGCGCATCTCTAGTCCATATATAAGGCGCGCTGGATTATAAGGCGCACTGTCAGCTTTTGAGAAAATTGGAGGTTTTTAGGTGCGCCTTATAGTGCGGAAAATACGGTAAGAACTTTACACTATTTTATATTAGAAATGGCAACAGCGGAGGATGAATGTCCCATAACAAGAAGATTGAGAAAAATAAGAAACTTATCGACTACGGTGTCAGCACGGACTACATAAGTGGACGCGCGCAAATTTTCAGGACTTATGCAGATCCCAAATACACATCAGCAGGTATGAGAAGGTAAGAAAAGTTTCTTTTGCATAATATTGCGAAACAAAACACCAGGTAATTTGTCTTACCTTATACACACACCATAATAATGCTCCTATGTTGAAGCACAGTACAATCCATCAAGCGGTGCGGCTTCATAGCTTACCAAAGTCCTACTAAAAACATTTTGATGGATTCTTGAGCACCATGTGTAATGTTCTATATTTTCAATGGAACATATAACATTTTAGTGTCGTTTACTTGAGTCATATTGCAGTCTACACGTATCTCTTATGTGTGACTGCCATCTACTGGTCACACTTATCACACTCTGACAGATTTTTGAGTGCCATGTGTAATGTTCTTTATTTTCAATGGAACATATAACATTTTGGTGTTGTTTAATGGTAAATGGGTTATACATGTATAGCGCTGTCTACCTTCAAGGTACTCAAAGCGCTTTGACACTATTTCCCCATTCACCCATTTACACACACATTCACACACTGATGGCGGGAGCCGCCATGCAAGGCACTTACCACGGCCCATCAGGAGCAAGGGTGAAGTGTCTTGCTCAAGGACACAACGGACGTGACTCGGTTGGTAGAAGGTGGGGATTGAACCAGGGACCCTCAGGTTGCTGGCACGGCCACTCTCCCAACCATGCCACGCCGTCCCCGGTTTACTTGAGTCATATTGCAGTCCACACGTATATCTTATGTGTGACCGCCATCTACTAATCATTTCACCATGTACCAAATAAAATAGCTTCGAGGTCGATGTGGAAAGGGAGTGTCATCAGCGCGCTTGCAGGAGTAAAGTTCACCGCCTCTGTCCATGGTGCTGAAAACAGAGCGTGGCATGTGCTGACGGCGAGACACAGCTGGCAGATGATTAGATTGCACAGGTGGTACGTGTTAATCTAATCATCTGTTGTCTTTAGCAGTGAGGAGGAGGAAGTTGGGAGAGAGACTGAAAAGTGCTGGAGAAAAACGTATAACTGATGAGTGTGTTGAAAAACATTAAAGGCCTACTGAAACCCACTACTACCGACCACGCAGTCTGATAGTTTATATATCAATGATGAAATCTTAACATTGCAACACATGCCAATACGGCCGGGTTAGCTTACTAAAGTGCAATTTTAAATTTTGCACGAAATATCCTGCTGAAAACGTCTCGGTATGATGACGTCTGCGCGTGACGTCACGGGATTGTAGAGGACATTTTGGGACAGCATGGTGGCCAGCTATTAAGTCGTCTGTTTTCATCGCAAAATTCCACAGTATTCTGGACATCTGTGTTGGTGAATCTTTTGCAATTTGTTCAATGAACAATGGAGACAGCAAAGAAGAAAACTGTAGGTGGGAAGCGGTGTATTGCGGCTGACTGCAGCAACACAAACACAGCCGGTGTTTCATTGTTTACATTCCTGAAAGATGACAGTCAAGCTTTACCATTGGCCTGTGGAGAACTGGGACAACAGAGACTCTTACCAGGAGGACTTAGAGTTGGATGCGCAGACGCGGTACCGTGAGTACGCTTCCAAACGTTTGATCGCTTGCCCGTACGTGCGTGCCGCTATGCGCATGTCACGTACGTAACTTTGGGGACTTTGGGGAAATATATGTGCTGTATGAACTTTGGGGAGGTGAACGGTACTTTGGGCTGTGGGATTGAGTGTGTTGTGCAGGTGTTTGAGTTGCATTGGCGGGTTATATGGACGGGAGGGGGGAAGTGTTTGTTATGCGGGATTAATTTGTGGCATATTAAATATAAGCCTGGTTGTGTTGTGGCTAATAGAGTATATATATGTCTTGTGTTTATTTACTGTTTTAGTCATTCCCAGCTGAATATCAGGTCCCACCCGCCTCTCACAGCATCTTCCCTATCTGAATCGCTCCCACTGCCCTCTAGTCCTTCACTCTCACTTTCCTCATCCACAAATCTTTCATCCTCGCTCAAATTAATGGGGAAATCGTCGCTTTCTCGGTCCGAATCGCTCTCGCTGCTGGTGGCCATGATTGTAAACAATGTGCAGATGTGAGGAGCTCCACAACCTGTGACGTCACGCTACTCGTCTGCTACTTCCGGTAGAGGCAAGGCTTTTTTATCAGCGACCAAAAGTTGCAAACTTTATCGTCGATGTTCTCTACTAAATCCTTCCAGCAAAAATATGGCAATATCGCGAAATGATCAAGTATGACACATAGAATGGACCTGCGATTCTCATTTAAATGACAAAATCGCATTTCAGTAGGCCTTTAAATCTATTGTACAACTCTGTATGCTTGGCCACTTTGACGTACGTAGTCGTAGACCCGCAAGACAGCGACGTCTACAGTCGGTAAGCACAAAAAAAAAAAATTTGTACCGGGTTATAAGGCGCACTGTCGAGTTTTGAGAAAAATGAAAGGATTTTAAGTGCGCCTTGTAGTCAGAAAAATACGGTGCTAATAGGCTGATGTCATATCTACATGCATGAGAAATCACTCCGCTTTGCAGTTCTATTTTCAACATTGGCGTTGTTAGGCCTATTTTAGGGGGGCTCAAGCCCCCCTTCAATTGTTCTTAAGCCCCCCTAAATAATTTGGTGTATTTGTTAAAAAAAAAAAAAAAATTATATATATATATATATATATATATATATATATATATATATATATATATATATATATATATATATATATACATATATATATATATATATATATATATATATATATAATTATTTTTTTTTTAACAAATATGTCGGCATGTATTTGTTAAAAAAAAAAATATATATATATATATATATATATATATATATATATATATATATATATATATATATTTTTTAACAAATACATATGTCGGCATGTATTTGTTAAAAAAAAAAAAAAATTTTATATATATATATATATATATATATATATATATATATATATAATTTTTTTTTTTTTTTTTAACAAATACATGCCGACATATTTGTTAAAAAAAAAAAAAAGATATATATATATATATATATATATATATATATATATATATATATATATATATATATATATATCTTTTTTTTTTTTTTTTTTTTTAAATACACCAAATTATTTAGGGGGGCTTAAGAACAATTTAAGGGGGGCTTGAGCCCCCCTAAAATAGGCCTAACAACGCCAATGTATTTGTTAAAAAAAAAAAAAAAAATGATATATATATATATATATATTTATTTATTTATTTTATTTTATTATTTTTTTTTAACAAATAAATGCTGACATTTTCATTATAAAGTGGCCCGAATATGAGTTTAAATAAATTAATCATATAACCTGTCATTATTCACTCAGTTTCCCCTCACTTCATAGCGTAAATCACCAAAAATTATTCCTGGGCGTGGCACCGCTGCTGCCTACTGCTCCCCTCCCCTGAACAAGGGGATGGGTCAAATGCAGAGGACACATTTCACCACACCTAGTGTGTGTGTGTGTGACAATCATTGGTACTTTAAGGTAGAGAGCCCCTTTAGTGTGTCGGTATCCAATCCATTCCACTTGTTCATATAGAAAATGCCCACATCCCTCAAAATCCAGTCCGCATTTTCTCTGCGACCTTGCCTGCGGTCCTTGGACTTGTTCATATAGAAAATGCCCACATCACTCTTGTAGAATCTATATAAAGTAATATGCATTAGTCTAATGTTAAAACAATGAAAAAAACATTAAATATATTTGTTTTATTGTATTGTTAGATTAATAGCTGTTGTATTGTTATAGAATGGCTTCATAGGATTTTCAGAGGGAGGAAAAACCAAGACATTTAATATAAAATGTCAAATTAATAAATACATTAAAAGAAAAAAGAAAACAAATGGTTAAAAGCCATCGTCCCGGGGAGCATTTCATTTCGTCCCGTGCATTTTTTAAATAATAATAACAATGAATCATTTCTAAGTCTTTGTTAGCTGTTTGTGAAGTTTTGTGCTCGTGCGCTACGTTCGCTCGCGTCCTGTGCATCTCCTGGGGGCTAAGCCCCCCCTGTCCTTAAAAGCTAGTGACGCCCCTGATTTTCATCCATCCATCCATCCATCTTCTTCCGCTTATCCGAGGTCGGGTCGCGGCCTAAGCAGGGAAGCCCAGACTTCCCTCTCCCCAGCCACTTCGTCCAGCTCTTCCTGTGGGACCCCGAGGCGTTCCCAGGCCAGCCGGGAGACATAGTCTTCCCAACGTGTCCTGGGTCTTCCCGTGGCCTCCTACCGGTCGGACGTGCCCTAAACACCTCCCTAGGGAGGCGTTCGGGTGGCATCCTGACCAGATGCCCGAACCACCTCATCTGGCTCCTCTCGATGTGGAGGAGCAGCGGCTTTACTTTGAGCTCCCCCCGGATGACAGAGCCTCTCACCCTATCTCTAAGGGAGAGCCCCGCCACCCGGCGGAGGAAACTCATTTCGGCCGCTTGTACCCGTGATCTTGTCCTTTCGGTCATAACCCAAAGCTCATGACCATAGGTGAGGATGGGAACGTAGATCGACCGGTAAATTGAGAGCTTTGCCTTCCGGCTCAGCTCCTTCTTCACCACAACGGATCGATACAGCGTCCGCATTACTGAAGACGCCGCACCGATCCGCCTGTCGATCTCACGATCCACTCTTCCCTCACTCTTGAACAAGACTCCGAGGTACTTGAACTCCTCCACTTGGGGCAGGGTCTCCTCCCCAACCCGAAGATGGCATTCCACCCTTTTCCGGGCGAGAACCATGGACTCGGACTTGGAGGTGCTGATTCTCATCCCAGTCGCTTCACACTCGGCTGCGAACCGATCCAGTGAGAGCTGGAGATCCTGGCCAGATGAAGCCATCAGGACCACATCATCTGCAAAAAGCAGAGACCTAATCCTGTAGCCACCAAACCGGATCCCCTCAACACCTTGACTGCGCCTAGAAATTCTGTTATGAACAGAATCGGTGACAAAGGGCAGCCTTGGCGGAGTCCAACCCTCACTGGAAACGTGTCCGACTTACTGCCGGCAATGCGGACCAAGCTCTGACACTGATCATACAGGGAGCGGACCGCCACAATCAGACAGTCCGATACCCCATACTCTCTGAGCACTCCCCACAGGACTTCCCGAGGGACACGGTCGAATGCCTTCTCCAAGTCCACAAAACACATGTAGACTGGTTGGGCAAACTCCCATGCACCCTCAAGGACCCTGCCGAGAGTATAGAGCTGGTCCACAGTTCCACGACCAGGACGAAAACCACACTGTTCCTCCTGAATCCGAGGTTCGACTATCCGGCGTAGCCTCCTCTCCAGTACACCTGAATAGACCTTACCGAGAAGGCTGAGGAGTGTGAACCCACGATAGTTAGAACACACCCTCCGGTTCCCCTTCTTAAAGAGAGGAACCACCACCCCGGTCTGCCAATCCAGAGGTACCGCCCCATATGTCCACGCGATGCTGCAGAGAGCCCCTGATTTTCAATAATCAATATTTCTTGAAGGAATTTACGTTCATCTCTCAGCAGTCAAATGCTCAAGAGAAAGACAAAAAAAACACACATTTTTATTTTTAGAACCCTGGATGTATTTTTAGAGCAGTTACATCATCACTTGGGTCTGTTTAACCAGAATAAAAGACGCACGCCTCAGTCTGACAAGATTGTTACATAATCGGTCTAGAAATATCCGTGAGGTGCTCAAAATAGAAGGGTGCATGTTGAACTACGCTGTTGCAATTTTACCCCCCCAAATGCTGTAATTAGTGTTTGAAGCAAAGCAGGTGACAGCTTGTGAATAGACGGAAATGACAAAGACCAAACGGCGTGTTGTCGTCACAGCGGTCCCTTTCGCTCGTTGTTCGATTCCCCGTCATCCCCGCCCCCGCTTGACACCTTTGATGTCAGAGGCCTCCGGAGAGATAGCGAGGAGGCGGGAAGAGGAGAAACCCCAACAGCTTCAAAGGGCTTTTCTCTGCCTCTATTTTTAGCCAGCTTTTTGAAACACTTGACTTGGAAATGATGGAGGCCAGGAGCAGCTGGGCACGGCGGAATCGTGTCATATTGTTTGAAACCCCCCATCCCCCAAGTCACAATTAGGCACGACTCCCGGCAAGCAGCTCGGCAGCGGTCCCTTGCTCATGAGCACTTAGGGAAATGGCATTACCCTCTTGCAACAAGCACCAATCACCATCTACTCAAAAACAAACCCAAAACTCAAAATTGCGCTCTAGCGCCCCCTAGGAAAAACACAGACAAAACGGCTGGTAGGAATGTCGTAGAGACATGAAACAAAAACCTCTATGTAGGTCTGACTTAGCCCTAGATTTCATACTTTGACTTCTTTCAGCAAAAATCAACAGGAGTTGGCAATTCCCCCTTCAAAACAAAAGTGTAGTAAAAACAGTCACTTTTGCCTCTTTGAGCTGTAATTTGACCCCTTTAACATGCTTCAAAACTCACCAAACTGGACACACACATCAGGACTGGCAGATATTGCGATCTAATAAAAACAAACAAACCCAAAACTCAAAATTGCGCTCTAGCGCCCCCTAGGAAAAACACAGACAAAACTGCTTGTAACTTCCGGTAGGAATGTCGTAGAGACATGAAACAAAAACCTCTATGTAGGTCTGACTTAGCCCTAGATTTCATACTTTGACTTCTTTCAGCAAAAATCAACAGGAGTTGGCAATTCATCCATCCATCCATTTTCTACCGCTTGTCCCGTTAAGGGGTCACGAGGGGTGCTGGAGCCTATCTCAGCTGCATTCGGGCGGAAGGCGGGGTACACCCTGGACAAGTCGCCACCTCATCACAGGGCCAACACAAATAGACAGACAACATTCACACTCACATTCACACACTAGGGCCAATTTAGTGTTGCTAATCAACCTAGGAGTTGGCAATTCCCCCTTCAAAACAAAAGTGTTGTAAAAACAGTCACTTTTGCCTCTTTGAGCTGTAATTTGACCCCTTTAACATGCTTCAAAACTCACCAAACTGGACACACACATCAGGACTGGCAAAAATTGCGATCTAATAAAAAAAAAAAAAAAAAAAAAAAAAATGTCAACATTGCGCTCTAGCGCCCCCTAGGAAGAAAACACAGACACAACTGCTCCTACGAAGAAAACTCAGACAAAACATGAAACAAAAACCTCTATGTAGGTCTCACTTAGACCTACATTTCATATATTTACAACCCCCAGCAAAAATCAACAGGAAGTTTGCAATTCCCCCTTCAAAACAAAAGTTTTGTAAAAACCGGTCACCTTTTTTCAAACATTATCTCCTCTGAGCGCGTTTGTCGTGTCGGCTTCAAACTAGCACAGGAGAGAGATTGAACCCTTGAACACTTGACTTGGAAATGATGGAGGCCAGGAGCAGCTGGGCACGGCGGAATCGTGTCATATTGTTTGAAACCCCACCCCCAAGTCACAATGAGGCACGACTCCCGGCAAGCAGCTCGGCAGTGGTCCCTTGCTCATGAGCACTTAGGGAAATGGCATTACCCTCTTGCAACAAGCACCAATCACCACCTACTCAAAAACAAACCCAAAACTCAAAATTGCGCTCTAGCGCCCCCTAGGAAAAACACAGACAAAACTGCTTGTAACTTCCGGTAGGAATGTCGTAGAGACATGAAACAAAAACCTCTATGTAGGTCTGACTTAGCCCTAGATTTGATACTTTGACTTCTTTCAGCAAAAATCAACAGGAGTTGGCAATTCATCCATCCATCCATTTTCTACCGCTTGTCCCGTTCGGGGTCGCGAGGGGTGCTGGAGCCTATCTCAGCTGCATTCGGGCGGAAGGCGGGGTACACCCTGGACAAGTCGCCACCTCATCACAGGGCCAACACAAATAGACAGACAACATTCACACTCACATTCACACACTAGGGCCAATTTAGTGTTGCCAATCAACCTAGGAGTTGGCAATTCCCCCTTCAAAACAAAAGTGTTGTAAAAACAGTCACGTTTGCCTCTTTGAGCTGTAATTTGACCCCTTTAACATGCTTCAAAACTCACCAAACTGGACACACACATCAGGACTGGCAAAAATTGCGATCTAATAAAAAAAAAAAAAAAAAAATGTCAAAATTGCGCTCTAGCGCCCCCTAGGAAGAAAACACAGACACAACTGCTCCTAGGAAGAAAACTCAGACAAAACATGAAACAAAAACCTCTATGTAGGTCTCACTTAGACCTACATTTCATATATTGACAACCCCCAGCAAAAATCAACAGGAAGTTTGCAATTCCCCCTTCAAAACAAAAGTTTTGTAAAAACCGGTCACCTTTTTTCAAACATTATCTCCTCTGAGCGCGTTTGTCGTGTCGGCTTCAAACTAGCACAGGAGAGAGATTGAACCCTTGAACACTTGACTTGGAAATGATGGAGGCCAGGAGCAGCTGGGCACGGCGGAATCGTGTCATATTGTTTGAAACCCCCCATCCCCCAAGTCACAATGAGGCACGACTCCCGGCAAGCAGCTCGGCAGCGGTCCCTTGCTCATGAGCACTTAGGGAAATGGCATTACCCTCTTGCAACAAGCACCAATCACCACCTACTCAAAAACAAACCCAAAACTCAAAATTGCGCTCTAGCGCCCCCTAGGAAAAACACAGACAAAACTGCTTGTAACTTCCGGTAGGAATGTCGTAGAGACATGAAACAAAAACCTCTATGTAGGTCTGACTTAGCCCTAGATTTCATACTTTGACTTCTTTCAGCAAAAATCAACAGGAGTTGGCAATTCCCCCTTCAAAACAAAAGTGTAGTAAAAACAGTCACTTTTGCCTCTTTGAGCTGTAATTTGACCCCTTTAACATGCTTCAAAACTCACCAAACTGGACACACACATCAGGACTGGCAGAAATTGCGATCTAATAAAAACAAACAAACCCAAAACTCAAAATTGCGCTCTAGCGCCCCCTAGGAAAAACACAGACAAAACTGCTTGTAACTTCCGGTAGGAATGTCGTAGAGACATGAAACAAAAACCTCTATGTAGGTCTGACTTAGCCCTAGATTTCATACTTTGACTTCTTTCAGCAAAAATCAACAGGAGTTGGCAATTCATCCATCCATCCATTTTCTACCGCTTGTCCCGTTCGGGGTCGCGAGGGGTGCTGGAGCCTATCTCAGCTGCATTCGGGCGGAAGGCGGGGTACACCCTAGACAAGTCGCCACCTCATCACAGGGCCAACACAAATAGACAGACAACATTCACACTCACATTCACACACTAGGGCCAATTTAGTGTTGCCAATCAACCTAGGAGTTGGCAATTCCCCCTTCAAAACAAAAGTGTTGTAAAAACAGTCATTTTTGCCTCTTTGAGCTGTAATTTGACCCCTTTAACATGCTTCAAAACTCACCAAACTGGACACACACATCAGGACTGGCAAAAATTGCGATCTAATAATAAAAATTAAAAAAAATGTCAAAATTGCGCTCTAGCGCCCCCTAGGAAGAAAACACAGACACAACTGCTCCTACGAAGAAAACTCAGACAAAACATGAAACAAAAACCTCTATGTGGGTCTCACTTAGACCTACATTTCATATATTTACAACCCCCAGCAAAAATCAACAGGAAGTTTGCAATTCCCCCTTCAAAACAAAAGTTTTGTAAAAACCGGTCACCTTTTTTCAAACATTATCTCCTCTGAGCGCGTTTGTCGTGTCGGCTTCAAACTAGCACAGGAGAGAGATTGAACCCTTCTGATTAAAAGTTGACCAAAGAGTTTTAATAACTGCTCCGGTTTGGATTGTATGTGCCGTCAAAGTCGGTCCCGTCCATCGCATTTTTTTTGTTTTTTTTCCAACATGCGGAATATTTTATTAAATTATGCCTCTTTCCGAGTTGCCGTTCTTAAGTTATTTTTTTTCCGCAGCATGTTTTTTGTTGTTGTTTTTTTTAAGTTTGTGTCGTATTAATTACTTAAAAAGGAATAATATACATTTTTGAATGGTTTTGTATTTACAGTAGTTTTGTTTCCTATCACTTGAGTTATCATGAATTTGTCTTACATGAATAATGGCAACATTTATTTAGTAAATATCATTTTAACTGCAGTGTGTGTGTGTGTGTGTGTGTGTGTGTGTGTGTGTGTGTGTGTGTGTGTGTGTGTGGCAGCAGACGTGCATGCAAGTGTGTAGCTAATGAGGTGCTCGAGGCAGACACACAACATTTGCTCCCCTCAGGATTCCTAAACTACATTGTAGGAAAAAAACAAACTCTTGTGGACTTTGTAGGATTTTCATTTGACGCGTTCATCAAAAAGCCATAAAACACGATACCTGACGCTCATTACTCTCTAAATGATTTTTTTTTTTTTTCCTCACGGCCCGTCTATGTTTCCATCGAGCACGGAGGTCATAAAGAGAAGCTAATAACGTGCTGATTTCCCAGGATGACGACTGCTATTGGTCGCCTTTTCTCTCATTACTTACTGTAATATGGTCATTATATCCCTTCTCATTACCTTCTCTCATTACGCCCAACTTGCTTTGGTGGAGCACTTTAGAATCAAAGTCCTGGTGCGGATTCATCTCGTATTCTCCCTCATTTGTTGCCACCAGCCCGCCACCCACCAAGGGCGTGAAATGGATGTTGGGGGTGAAGCAGAGGCTAGGGCGTCTTCACAGGGAATAGCTAATGTGACGCCACTTTACCACGAGGCTAATGGACTTATTTATCCAACAGAAACAGTTCAAAGTTCAACGTCCGATCAGGTCGCAACATCTTGGGATTAACTGTTTGACTTGTTCTTTGGCTTTTTGGGGCTTCATTAACTTTAACGTGTTTTATGTTTTTACTTCTGTTTTTTCATTGCATGTTGGCATTTTTCTCATACTTTGTGGATTTAGCAGATGGCTTATTTGAATGTAGCTCATACTTGCCAACCTTGAGACCTCCGATTTCGGGAGGTGGGGGGTGGGGGGCGTGGTCGGGGGCGTGGTTAAGATATATATATATAAGAAATACTTGACTTTCAGTGAATTCTAGCTATATATATATATATATATATATATATATATATATATATATATATATATTATTACATACATTTATATATATATATATATATATTTTATTACATACATGTATATATATATATATATATATATATATATATATATATATATATATATATATATATATATATATATATATATATATAAAAGAAATACTTGAATTTCAGTGTTGATTTATTTACACATATACACACACATAACACTCATCTACTCATTGTTGAGTTAAGGGTTGAATTGTCCATCCTTGTTCTATTCTCTGTCACTATTTCAGAACACATCCATCCATCCATCCATCCATCTTCTTCCGCTTATCCGAGGTCGGGTCGCGGGGGCAGCAGCCTAAGCAGGGAAGCCCAGACTTCCCTCTCCCCAGCCACTTCGTCCAGCTACTCCCGGGGGACCCCGAGGCGTTCCCAGGCCAGCCGGGAGACATAGTCTTCCCAACGTGTCCTGGGTCTTCCCCGCGGCCTCCTACCGGTCGGACGTGCCCTAAACACCTCCCTAGGGAGGCGTTCGGGTGGCATCCTGACCAGATGCCCGAACCACCTCATCTGGCTCCTCTCGATGTGGAGGAGCAGCGGCTTTACTTTGAGCTCCTCCCGGATGGCAGAGCTTCTCACCCTATCTCTAAGGGAGAGCCCCGCCACCCGGCGGAGGAAACTCATTTCGGCCGCTTGTACCCGTGATCTTGTCCTTTCGGTCATAACCCAAAGCTCATGACCATAGGTGAGGATGGGAACGTAGATCGACCGGTAAATTGAGAGCTTTGCCTTCCGGCTCAGCTCCTTCTTCACCACAACGGATCGATACAGCATCCGCATTACTGAAGACGCCGCACCGATCCGCCTGTCGATCTCACGATCCACTCTTCCCCCACTCGTGAACAAGACTCCGAGGTACTTGAACTCCTCCACTTGGGGCAAAATCTCCTCCCCAACCCGGAGATGGCACTCCACCCTTTTCCGGGCGAGAACCATGGACTCGGACTTGGAGGTGCTATTTCAGAACACACACATTATACAAATATACGTACATTATAAAATCAATAAGAAAACGGTAGCTCTAATTTGGGAGTCTGAATTAGGATCAGAAGTTCCTATATAAACATTGCGCACTCACGTCGCCTTTTTGTATTGATTACTGCAGCTGTGCACTGGATTCATTCACAAATACAAACTACAACTCACAAACACTTTAGAGTTAGGCTCCACCATCAGAATGTGTACTTAAACTTATAAAGATCACATGGATATTATTCAGTGAGTTGATTCACCAAAACTAACCTGTTACACAGGAGGAAAAAGCACACAGGACGTTTCAATTGTTCACAGACTGGTCGCGCTCATCAGAATGACAAGACACTTCCGGTCTGCAGGTGATAGCATTCAATTGGGAAGAAACGCCCTACTGCCCCCTACTGACCAATGTGAATACTGATAAATGTGGAATGACAGCTCCAAAAACGAATTCAAACCACAAAATAAAATAAATAAATCAACACAAAAATGTGACACATTATGGGTGGGTCACATATGCATGTACAGTAGATGGCAGTATTGTCCTGTTTAAAAGTGTCACAACATTGCTGTTTACGGCAGACGAACTGCTTTACTGTAGACGAAATCTTGACTGCTGTTGTTGTGTGTTGTTACCGCGCTGGGAGGACGTTAATGAAACTGCCTAACAATAAACCCACATAAGAAACCAAGAACTCGCCCTCGATCATTAGCTGTTTATATTGTGGGAAAGCGGACGTGTGAACAGGCTGTCAACACGTCACTCAGGTCCGCATGGAGCTGGAGGGGGCGTGGCCTCCAGCTCCGCCTGAATTTCGGGAGTCTCCCGGAAAATCCGGGAGGGTTGGCAAGTATGATGTAGCTTTGACCTTTTTTGCTTCCAGATTTGATTTGATTTGATTTTTATTGAGGATCCCCATTAGCTGGCTGCCACAACAACCCACTAGTCTTCCTGCGATCCACAATTCAATACAATTACAAGTAGGGATGTCCGATAATGGCTTTTTGCCGATATCAGATATTCCGATATTGTCCAACTCTTTAATTACCGATACCAATATCAACCGATACCGATATATACAGTCGTGGAATTAACACATTATTATGCCTAATTTGGACAACCAGGTATGGTGAAGATAAGGTCCTTTTTTTTTAAATATTAATCAAATAAAATAAGATAAATAAATTAAAAACATTTTCTTGAATAAAAAAGAAAGTAAAACAGTTACATAGAAACTAGTAATGAATGAAAATGAGTAAAATTAAGTGTTAAAGGTTAGTACTATTAGTGGACCAGCAGCACGCACAATCATGTGTGCTTACGGACTGTATCCCTTGCAGACTGTATTGATATATATTGATATATAATGTAGGAACCACAATATTAATAACAGAAAGAAACAACCCTTTTGTGTGAATGAGTGTGAATGGGGGAGGGAGGTTTTTTGGGTTGGTGCACTAATTGTAAGTGTTTTTTGTGTTTTTTATGTTGATTTAATAAAAAATAAAAATAAAAAAACACGATACCGATAATAAAAAAAAAACGATACCGATAATTTCCGATATTACATTTTAAAGCATTTATCGGCAGGCCGATATTATCGGACATCTCTAATTACAAGTAAAATATAAGTACACAATACAGAAAAAAAAAAAAAAAGCATCAATAAGAAAACAAGCAAACAGTTTACAGTCACAGAATAATAATTACCATATAAATATAACTACACAATTAAAAACCAAACAAATCATCAATGAGCAAACTAATTTAAAGACTCAGATAAAATATTACTTTCTTTTTAAAAACCTGTTTACTTTCAATGCGGTTACCCCCCACACCCCGGATTGTAAATAATGTAAATAATTCAATGTATATACTCTGATGATTATCTTGTGTGATGACTGTATTATGATGATAGTATATATCTGATAGTATATATCTGTATCATGAATCAATTTAAGTGGACCCCGACTTAAACAAGTTGAAAAACGTATTGGGGTGTTACCATTTAGTGGTCAATTGTACGGAATATGTACTTCACTGTGCAACCTACTAATACAAGTTTCAATTAACCAATCAATCATGAGAATTTGAGGGAGGTTATTCCAGAGCGATACAGATCTATAAATAAAAGATTTCCTCAAAGCATTCTTCCTGGGACGAGGGAGTACAAAATGCCCATCACTGGACGTCCTGGTATTATGATTATGTATAGTGCGACTGTTAACTATTTGGGCCATGAGAAAAGCAGGAGTTTTAGAGAAATTAGCATTTTTTTTTCATTCATTCATTTCATTACAAATATTATTTTGTTTACAAATCATGTTTTGGTTGCAAAACTTTTTAAGGTTACATTTTTTCATTAGTTAGACTTTTTTGTGGTCAAAATACTTTTTTGGAGTACAAATCTTTTTTTTGGTAAAAACATTTTGGGGGGTTAAAATACTTTTTAGGAGTACAAATCATGTTTTTTGTTTACAAATTATTTTTTGGTTGCAAAACTTTTTTGGTTAAATTTTTTGTGGTTACAATACAATTATGTTTTGGGTTGCAATTTGTTTTTGGAGTTCCTTTTTTTTTGGTAAAATATATTTTATTTTGGTTAAAATATTTTTGGGGGTACAAATCCTTGTGTTTTAATTTTTTGGGGTTAAAAATATATATTTTTATGGTTAAAATACTTTTAAAGGGTGCACATTTTTGGTTGAAATATTGTTTAAGAGTACAAAAAATGTTTTGGGTTATAATGTTTTTGTTGTTGCAAATTGTTTTTTTTGTTACAAATTTTTTTTATTCTTGCAAAACTTTTTTGGTAAAACATTTTTTGGTTACAATACTTTTTGGTGTGCCAATCATGTTTTGGGTTGCAATTTTTTTTGGAGTTCCTTTTATTTAGTAAAATATATTTTATTTTGGTTAAAATATTTGTGGGGGTACAAATCCTTGTGTTTTAATTTTTTTGGGTTAAAAATATATTTTTTTCTGGTTAAAAAACTTTTTAAGGGTTCACATTTTGGGGTTGAAATATTGTTTAAGGGTACAAAAAATGTTGTGGGTTGTAATTTATTTGTTGTTGCATAATGGTTTTTTTTGTTACAAATCTTTTTTTTATGGTTGCAAAACTTTTTTGGTAAAACATTTTTTGGTTACAATACTTTTTGGTGTGCCAATCATGTTTTGGGTTGCAATTTTTTTTTTTTGGAGTTCCTTTTTTTTGGTAAAATATATTTTATTTTGGTTAAAATATGTTTGGAGGTACAAATCCTTGTGTTTTAATTTTTTTGGGTTAAAAATATATTTTTTCTGGTTAAAAAACTTTTTAAGGGTTCACATTTTTGGGTTGAAATATTGTTTAAGGGTACAAAAAATGTTTTGGGTTATAATTTATTTGTTGTTGCATAATGTTTTTTTTTGTTACTAATCTTTTTTTATGGTTGCAAAACTTTTTTGGTAAAACATTTTTTGGTTACAATACTTTTTGGTGTGCCAATCATGTTTTGGGTTGCAATTTGTTTTTTTGGAGTTCCTTTTTTTTGGTAAAATATATTTTATTTTGGTTAAAATATTTTTGGGGGTACAAATACTTTTGTGTTAAAAATGTTTTGGGGTTAAAAATATTTTTTTTCTGGTTAAAATACTTTTTAAGGGTACACATTTTTGGGTTGAAATCTTGTTTAAGGGTACAATTTATTTGTTGTTGCGAATTGCTGTTGTTTTTTTTGTTACAAATCTTTTTTTTTATGGTTGCAAAACTTTTTGGGTAAAACATTTTTTGGTTACAATACTTTTAGGTGTACCAAATATTTTGCAGAATATTTTTTGGAGTTCCTTTTTTTTTAGTTAAAATATTTTTGGGTGTACAATCCTTTTGTGGTTACATTTTTTGGGGATACATTTTTTTTTTTTTCAGGTCAAAATACTTTTTAAGGGCACACATTTTTTGGTTGAAATATTGTTTAAGGGTACAAATAATGTTTTGGGTTACAATTTATTTGTTGTTGCAAATAGTTTAGTTTTTTTTTTGTTACAGATAATTTTTTGGTTGCACATCTTTATTTTGGTTGCAAAACTTCCATCTTGGATGTTGGGGAGGCTCCTCTAAACAATATGTTAGAAACTGTTTTATTGGTCAGTCTTTGGTATTTTCCCTCCCTGAGGGTGGAAGTAGTCAGCAGTATCACACCTAGCGCCATAATCCGTGTCTGACAAATAAAAAGGCTTTTAATATATGGTTCAGAATTAAAGTTGAGTCAAAACCCCCAAAAAACAGAAAACTATTTGTAAAAAAAAAAAAAAGTATTTCAAACCAATTTTTTTACATTTTTTATTGCACATTTTTCCTTGGTTGCAGTTACATTTTTCTTTGGTTGCGTAACATTTCTCTCCATTCTTGATCAACTTTAGCTGTTCACAACGTTGTTAAACAGCATGTTTTGCTATTTCTTTGGAATGTTGATTTTTCTTGTTTTGTTTCTTTATTAATTTCAGTGTTTTTATTGTTTTACTCTTTGAACCTAAATTTCTTAGGCTTTGTGTAGCTTCATTAGCTTGGGTGTTTTTTTTTCAGTATTTTGTTGGTTCATTTATTTGTAAGTTTTTTCTTTTTCTACACCTTTTTGTGGCGGAACTAACTGAGGTGCATTCAAAGTTGTAAAATAGTAGCAAAGAGTATTTTTAGAGCTTTTACTTTTGAACATGTGCGACGTTTAACTTTTTTTTTATACAATTATTGAGCGTGACTATACATACAAAACCCATTTTGTGGCGTCACTCGTTGGAACGGATGATTTTCTATTTCCATTATTCCATTATGTTTAATGGAAATAGAGATAATCTGTTCCAATCATCCTAAAACGTACTCAGGTTGTGAGTAGGGTTGCAAAGAGGTGGAAAGTTTCCGGTAAATTTGCCGGGAAATTTACCTGGGGAAGTTAAGCTCGGGAAGTTTGGATATATTGACCATTTTTTGATTATTCAAAGTTGGACACCGTCTGTGGGAATTAATGGGAATATATGGGAATTAATAGGAATATATGGGAATTAATGGGGAATTACAATGAATATATATTGATGGGCACTTGTCTATATGCTGCTGCATCTTTGTGGCATTTTTGACGTAGCTCTTTGCACAGTATTTGCAAATGTACACCGCCTTTCTGCCTACATCGGTTGGGGTGAAATGTCTCCACACATCAGATTAAATATATTTACCCCAGTAATATCATCAACATTTACCTGACTGGATGAAGTCCTTGGGCTCAAATACTAGTGTGGCCTCAATAGCCCTGCTGTAGTGTGTTGCATGCTGGGAATTATCTGTGCATGTGATGGAAGAATGCACTGCACATGTGATGGAGGAATGCACAGTGAAGGGTTGAAATTCTAGTGAATTTGCATTAAATCAGGTTGTTTTATCTAATAATCATGCTGCAAGATCTAGCATGTTGCATTCAATGTTTATTCCCATTAATTCCCATGGAAAGTTTCCAACTTTGAATATTCCCGGAATTTTGCAACCCTAGTTGTCAAGTCTCTGTTTTATTCCGTGTAATCCTACTGCAACACGCAAAGCCAGACCGTCAAATAAACGCCCTGCAGCTCGTTTTTATTTGCAAGCGCTGGCGACCACGAGTGTTGAAGCGAAGGCAAACAGGACAGGCGGAATGCATTATTAGCGGGCGGTGGGGGGGGGGACCGGAAGATGGGATTTGTTTTGAGCAAATTGCATGACCTGCACGAGCGCTTCCCTCAAACAGAGCAAAACAAAACCCAGCATGCGCTCACAAGCCAAGGTTGGGAAACACGCACGCAAGAAGAATCTCAAGTATTAATGTCACCTACACGAAGCAAACTTCTTTCCTCTGCTTTTCTCAAAATAATATATTCACTCTTTTCGGTTGCAACAAAAGGACCGTGGTGTACTGGACACAAAGCGTGAATAATGCTTACATTTGGTTAAAGTAAGAGTGAATTGTGTAGGTGTTGTTACTGACTCCTGGGCTCCAGCTATAGAGGTAAAGTAGAAAGTATTTAATACAGAATGTGCTAAAAGTGCAGTCTGACGGAGGTTATAATAGAGTTAGATTTAAAACAATGGAACATGTGAAAGCCCACCAGTTTCATATGTGCATTACAGTGACGTGCAGTCACTAGAGGCAGGTGAGGCGGGGCCTCACCTGCCATCATGGAAAGAAAAAAAATGTAAAAAGAAAAAAATAAATTAAATTGTTATATGTATCCAGTGATTATACTATAAAGTTATTTTCCATTTAACTTCACCAGTTTTAGATTATTTTTATTCAAAATCGCTGAATTTTCACATTTGCCGTTCAAATACTGAGAAGAGACGGTGCGGTGAACAGCAGCCAGTTGAGGCACGTCACTCAGTGCCTCAACATGGATTGCTGACTCGGCTAACTGCTGGCCTGCTGTGCAGTGAGACTGTATTGCTATATGAATTATATTATACATTTCCATAGTTTAGTTAGCTGAGGTATATAATGTACAGTGTATTTTGTCAACAACTGTATGTGTGTAACGTATTTCTTGTGCTGAGCGATCATAAAACGGCTGCAAAAGACGCACTGGCTGAGGCTCGCCTCCTGCACCCCCGCCGTAGAATTGTTATATCAACTAAAGCCCACACTTAAACTTTCCACGTGCAAGATTGAATCTATTTAAAAAAGTTATTTCATAAGAAGCCAAAAAGTGCAAAAACAATAATGTTTGTGTTGGAGGAGTTGTGAATGACTGCAGGGCCACAACATTAGGTACACCTGCAGACTGCAGGTGTACCTAATTCACAACTCCTCCAACACGAACATTATTGTTTTTGCACTTTTTGGCTTCTTATTAAATAACTTTTGTAACCTATTTTCATGGGCTTTCCTCTTTGTGATGTTAAGTTCCTGTTATGCGCTGTTATACAGTATATGCCTTGAGCTCTTATTTTGAAGGCGCTAAGAGCGGAAGTGATGACACGTTGGAGTGGAGCGGAAGTTTTTGAAAGAAGGTAAATAAAGTGGTCCTCGTGTAAACTGGAGCCTCCGTGTTTGTTATTTTGTAGTTTCATACAGTATAGGCCACATTTATAAACCCTCGGTTACACTTTTTTTAAATAGATTCAATCTTGCACGTGGAAAGTTTAAGTGAGGGCTTTAGTTGATATAACACTCCCGTCAGCGGTTGCATTAATCCAGCACAACAGCGGCGAATGGACTTAATTTATAAGTAAAGGTAAGACTATAATAACGTTTTTTTTATTAAATGTGCTTTTTTGTGTGCTACAGTTTGTATGTGTAAAGTTAAAGTTAAGTTAAAGTACCAATGATTGTCACACACACACACTAGGTGTAATGAAATGTGTCCTCTGCATTTGACCCATCCCTTGTTCACCCCCTGGGAGGTGAGGGGAGCAGTGGGCAGCAGCGGTGGTGATTTAACCCCCAATTCAAAGCCTTGATGCTGAGTGCCAAGCAGGGAAGAATGCTGGTATGAGCTTTTAAACATAACCCGTTAACTGCTGCCAATCAAATGGTGAATAAGTTACTCTTTAGGGTTCATATGTTTGTAAATCTGACTGTGATGAAGTCAGTGCCTCACCAGCCATCAACCTCACCGCACGTCACTGTTGCATTCACCAAACCCTTCTTTAGTGAAAAATTCAAGAAATAGTCGTATGTTTTTTTTACTGGTGCACAAAATGAACCGTGCATGAACATCACCTTGTTCAAAGAACAAAACCAACACAGTGCATAAACTCACAACAAATTACACACCTTGCACATCCATCCATCCATCCATCTTCTTCCGCTTATCCAAGGTCGGGTCGCGGGGGCAGCAGCCTAAGCAGGGAAGCCCAGACGTTCCTCTCCCCAGCCACTTCGTCCAGCTCCTCCCGGGGGATCCCGAGGCGTTCCCAGGCCAGCCGGGAGACATAGTCTTCCCAACGTGTCCTGGGTCTTCCCCGTGGCCTCCTACCGGTTGGACGTGCCCTAAACACCTCCCGAGGGAGGCGTTCGGGTGGCATCCTGACCAGATGCCCGAACCACCTCATCTGGCTCCTCTCGATGTGGAGGAGCAGTGGCTTTACTTTGAGCTCCCCCCGGATGGCAGAGCTTCTCACCCTATCTCTAAGGGAGAGCCCCGCCACCCGGCGGAGGAAACTCATTTCGGCCGCCTGTACCCGTGATCTTGTCCTTTCGGTCATAACCCAAAGCTCATGACCATAGGTGAGGATGGGAACGACCGGTAAATTGAGAGCTTTGCCTTCCGGCTCAGCTCCTTCTTCACTACAACGGATCGATACAGCATCCGCATTACTGAAGATGCCGCACCGATCCGCCTGTCGATCTCACGATCCACTTTTCCCTCACTCGTGAACAAGACTCCTAGGTACTTGAACTCCTCCACTTGGGGCAGGGTCTCCTCCCCAACCCGGAGATGGCACTCCACCCTTTTCCGGGCGAGAGCCATGGACTCGGACTTGGAGGTGCTGATTCTCATCCCAGTCGCTTCACACTCGGCTGCGAACCGATCCAGTGAGAGCTGAAGATCCTGGCCAGATGAAGCCATCAGGACCACATCATCTGCAAAAAGCAGAGACCTAATCCCGCAGCCACCAAACCAGATCCCCTCAACGCCTTGACTGCACCTAGAAATTCTGTCCATAAAAGTTATGAACAGAATCGGTGACAAAGGGCAGCCTTGGCGGAGTCCAACCCTCACTGGAAACGTGTCCGACTTACTGCCGGCAATGCGGACCAAGCTCTGGCACTGAGCATACAGGGAGCGGACTGCCACAATCAGACAGTCCGATACCCCATACTCACCTTACACACATTATCATGAATTGATTAACGTGGACCCCGACTTAAACAAGTTGAAAAACTTATTGGGGTGTTACCATTTAGTGGTCAATTGTACGGAATATGTACTCTACTGTGTAAACTGTACTGTTTCATATAATGTATTCTCTTCCTTTGCAATCTGCTAGTAAAAGTTTCAATTGATCAATCAAACAACCTGCAAATCAGATGGAAAATTAGAGGGAACATTGTTTGGGGGTATCCATAATACGCTGATAAGGAGAAGTTTTTATTTACACGATAAGTCGGATGGGTCTTTACCTCCGCGGCGAACCCCTGAGGCCGACTCACCAAGGCCCTTGGGTTCGATCGAACCCAGGTTAAGAACCACTCGTTTAGTTAAACACTCATGTTAGCATCCAATGCTAGTGTGACAGGTGCCCGACTGGTCCATAGGGTACTCGGTGGATGAGAGACAAATATAAATCAATGTAGCATCTCTATATCTTTATACTCTATACAAAACTCTCTTTGAACCACATCTAAACTACTGTAATGCCATCTGGTGTAACACCTTCCCTAGCTACCTTCACAAATTAGAATCCATGCAAAAGAAACTCATACGGGCCCTGTCATGGTCCAAGTTTAATGCCCCCACTCGACATCTATTCCATAATTATCATCTCTTAAGACTGACAGAGTTCAATATTTATCACAATGCTTGTCTAACCTATCAAGTCATCCACAGGCTGAATCTTAGGCTCTGTAGCTTGGTTCCTATCTATCGTCCCCAGCATGCCCACAACACTCGTAACTTAGATCTGATATCAGGTAAACCTCGTCTACTGGCTTGTACTGCTCGAAGTGTTGTATGCAGGGGACCAAAGATTTGGAACCGGCTTAATGAGAGCCTCAGGATGCTGTATTCATTCTCCAACTTCAAAAAGAAACTGAAATCTTACCTATTAACCACCTATCTCAGATTTCTATTCCTAAAACTTAGCTCATCTTTTAGGTAGATAGGTAGGTAGGTCTTTATTGTCATTGCACAAGTAGAACGAAACTTTGTTTTCAGCACAAACCCGTTCAAGATGAGACAAACAAACAGTGTACAGGGTTACAGAACAGGAACGCTGATGGGTCGCGCCCCGTAAAAGATGGGAAAAAGGTAAACGCTAGGGAAGGATGAGTAAAAAAAATACAATCTAGACTGGGCTCCTAAGGGGGCCCAGTCTGGAGTGGGAAAATAACCCTCCATAGCAAAGCACATATACATATTACAACGTACATCTCCAGATAGGGGAGGGAGTGGGGGGGCCATGGTGGCAGGCTGCAGCTCTCAGTCAATCAATCAATCAATGTTTACTTATATAGCCCTAAATCACGAGTGTCTCAAAGGGCTGCACAAGCCACAACAACATCCTCGGTTCAGATCCCACGTCAGGGCAAGGAAAAACCCAACCCAAATGGGACAATGAGAAACCTTGGAGGGGACCGCAGATAAGCATCCCCCCCCCCCCCCCCCCCCTCTAGGGGAGACCGGATGCAATGGACGTCGAGTGTGTCTAGCATAATATTGTGAAAGTCCAGTCCATAGTGGATCTAACATAATAGTGAGAGTCCAGTTCACAGTGGATCTAACATAATAGTGTGAGAGTCCAGTCCATAGTGGATCTAACATAATAGTGAGAGTGCAGTCCATAGTGTATCTAGCATAATAGTGAGAGTCCAGTCCATAGTGGATCCAACATAATAGTGTGAGAGTCCAGTCCATAGTGGATCTAACATAATAGTGAGAGTCCAGTCCACAGTGGATCTAACTTAGTAGTGTGAGAGTCCAGTCCATAGTGGATCTATCATAATAGTGTGAGAGTCCAGTCCATAGTGGATCTAACATAATAGTGAGAGTCCAGTCCATAGTGGATCTAACATGATAGCGTGAGTCCAGTCCATAGTGGATCTAACATAATAGTGAGAGTCCAGTCCATAGTGGATCTAACATAATAGTGTGAGAGTCCAGTCCATAGTGGATCTAACATAATAGTGAGAGTCCAGTCCATAGTGGATCTAACATAATAGTGAGAGTCCAGTCCATAGTGGATCTAACATAATAGTGTGAGAGTCCAGTCCATAGTGGATCTAACATAATAGTGAGAGTCCAGTCCATAGTGGATCTAACATGATAGTGTGAGTCCAGTCCATAGTGGATCTAACATAATAGTGAGAGTCCAGTCCATAGTGGATCAAACATAATAGTGTGAGAGTCCAGTCCATAGTGGATCTAACATAATAGTGAGAGTCCAGTCCATAGTGGATCTAACATAATAGTGTGAGAGTCCAGTCCATAGTGGATCTAACATAATAGTGAGAGTCCAGTCCATAGTGGATCTAACATAATAGTGTGAGAGTCCAGTCCATAGTGGATCTAACATAATAGTGAGAGTCCAGTCCATAGTGGATCTAACATAATAGTGTGAGAGTCCAGTCCATAGTGGATCTAACATAATAGTGAGAGTCCAGTCCATAGTGGATCTAACATAATAGTGTGAGAGTCCAGTCCATAGTGGATCTAACATAATAGTGAGAGTCCAGTCCATAGTGGATCTAACATAATAGTGTGAGAGTCCAGTCCATAGTGGATCTAACATAATAGTGAGAGTCCAGTCCATAGTGCATCTAACATAATAGTGAGAGTCCAGTCCATAGTGGATCTAACATAATAGTGTGAGAGTCCAGTCCATAGTGGATCTAACATAATAGTGAGAGTCCAGTCCATAGTGGATCTAACATAATAGTGTGAGAGTCCAGTCCATAGTGGATCTAACATAATATTGTGAGAGACCAGTCCATAGTGGATCTAACATAATAGTGAGAGTCCAGTCCATAGTGGATCTAACATAATAGTGTGAGAGTCCAGTCCATAGTGGATCTAACATAATAGTGAGAGTCCAGTCCATAGTGGATCTAACATAATAGTGTGAGAGTCCAGTCCATAGTGGATCTAACATAATAGTGAGAGTCCAGTCCATAGTGGATCTAACATAATAGTGTGAGAGTCCAGTCCATAGTAGATCTAACATAATAGTGTGAGAGTCCAGTCCATAGTGGATCTAACATAATAGTGAGAGTACAGTCCATAGTGGATCTAACATAATAGTGAGAGTCCAGTCCATAGTGGATCTAACATAATAGTGAGAGTCCAGTCCATAGTGGATCTAACATAATAGTGAGAGACCAGTCCATAGTGGATCTAACATAATAGTGTGAGAGTCCAGTCCATAGTTGATCTAACATAATAGTGAGAGTCCAGTCAATAGTGGATCTAACATAATAGTGAGAGTCCAGTCCATAGTGAATCTAACATAATAGTGTGAGAGTCCAGTCCATAGTGGATCTAACATAATAGTGTGAGAGTCCAGTCCATAGTGGATCTAACATAATAGTGAGAGTCCAGTCCATAGTGGGGCCAGCAGGAGACCATCCCGAGCGGAGACAGGCCAGCAGCGCAGAGACGTCCCCAACTGATGCACAGACGAGCGGTCCACCCCGGGTCCCGGACTTTGGACAGCCAGCGCTTCATCCTCATCGCTATTCCTGACAAATGTCATCTTGTAATTCCCACTAGGGGCCGCTGTTGTCGCCGCTCCACAAATATACCACATAGTCTCCCTTTTAAAATATTCCAGCGAATCCGTTGAGTTGAGACGGTGAGTCTTCAGGACAGTGATTGGCGTGTAATAATCACTAGCTGCACCGAATCTGACCCTCCATTTTCATGAGTGGTCTTTGGTGGGGGGGGGGGGGTAATAATAATAAAATAAAAAGACACGCGGTGGCTGCAATGAAGATGGAGTGTGACGGCTGCCATGTATGTTCACCGTCTCCCACTGGAGCCCGCTGCTTTACTTACAGAGCCCAAGGCAGGCGCAGGCCGAATTCTATTTCAGCTGCAAAGGCGGGGGACGCGGTCCAATCAGCCTCCCCCACACCTTCTTCCCCTGTGATGTGCACTTTCAATGAGCATAGGTGCAAAGCATGGATTCCTCATATCTCCGCTGCTCTTTAAATTGCATCTATGGATTTTGTGTTGGACTCGATTTATGTTTCTATTTGTGTGTGCGTTAGGTGCATGCAGTCACCTTTTGTTTGTTGAGTACGAAGCCTTGTTCTTTGTGTACGTGCTATGTTTAAAAGGACTACTGGTATACATACTCACTTGTCTCCAGGTGAATAATGTGTACCGTATTTTTCGGAGTATAAGTCGCGCCGGAGTATAAACTTTATAGTCCATGTTCTCTACTAAATCCTTTCAGCAAAAATATGGCAATATCGCGAAATGATCAAGTATGACACATAAAATGGACCTGCTATGCCCGTTTGAATAAGAAAATCGCATTTCAGTAGGCCTTTAAGCATTTCCAAAAGATAAACCAAGACCATAGGCCAGACCTGGGCAAATTAAGGCCCGTTAAGCTTTTCAATCTGGCCCACCGGACATTCCCAAAATATTTTTTGGGGATGTTTAAGATGGAAAGTGTAGCTGCCATTATGATGTGCAGTGATGTTTTCTAATGATCGGAAGTCTTGAACTATGCAAAGTATTTTAATGGTTGGAATCTGCGCTTTTGCACGATATACTAGTTACTATGGTAATCTAATGAGTTACTATGGTAATCTAAGCATACTTGCCAACCTTGAGACCTCCAATTTCGGGAGGTGGGGGTGGGGGGTGGGGGGCGTGGTCGGGGGTGGGGTGGGGGTCGTGGTTAAGATATATATATATATAAAGAAATACTTGACTTTCAGTGAATTCTAGCTATATATATATTTTTTTTTTATTACATATATATATATATATAATAAATTATTATTTATTTATATATATATACATAAATAAAATAAATACTTGAATTTCAGTGTTCATTTATTTACACATAAACACACACATAACACTCATCTACTAATTGTTGAGTTAAGGGTTGAATTGTCCATCCTTGTTCTATTCTCTGTCACTATTTCAGAACACACACATTATACAAATATACATTATAAAATCAATAAGAAAACGGGAGCTCTAATTTGGGAGTCTGAATTAGGATCAGAAGTTCCTATATAAACATTGCGTACTCAAGTCGCCATTTTGTATTGATTACTGCAGCTGTGCACTGGATTCATTCACAAATACAAACTACAACTCACAAACACTTTAGAGTTAGGCTCCACCATCAGAATGTGTACTTAAACTTATAAAGATCACATGGATATTATTCAGTGAGTTGATTCACCAAAACTAACCTGTTATACAGGAGGAAAAAGCACACAGGACGTTTCAATTGTTCACAGACTGGTCGCGCTCATCAGAATGACAAGACACTTCCGGTCTGCAGGTGATAGCATTCAATTGGGAAGAAACGCCCTACTGCCCCCTATTGACCAATGTGAATACTGATAAATGTGTAATGACAGCTCCAAAAACGAATTCAAACCACAAAATAAAATAAATAAATCAACACAAAAATGTGACACATTATGGGTGGGTCACATATGCATGTACAGTAGATGGCAGTATTGTCCTGTTTAAAAGTGTCACAACATTGCTGTTTACGGCAGACCAACTGCTTTACGGTAGACACTGTTGTTGTGTGTTGTCAACACGTCACTCAGGTCCGCCTGAATTTCGGGAGAAAATTTGTCCCGGGAGGTTTTCGGGAGAGGCGCTGAATTTCGTGAGTCTCCCGGAAAATCCGGGAGGGTTGGCAAGTATGTATATAAGTCGCATTTTTGGGGGAAATTTATTTGATAAAATCCAACACCAAGAATAGACATTTGAAAGGCAATTTAAAATAAATAGAGAATAAAGAATGTACATCATATGAGGCATAAATAACCAACTGGTATGTTAACGTAACATATTATGGTAAGAGTCATTCAAATAACTATAACATACGTATATACATACTTGCCAACCCTCCCGGATTTTCCGGGAGACTCACGAAATTCAGCGCCTCTCCCAAAAACCTCCCGGGACAAATTTTCTCCCGAAAATCTCCCGAAATTCAGGCGGACCTGAGTGACGTGTCGACAGCCTGTTTTCACGTCCGCTTTCCCACAATATAAACAGCATGCCTGCCCAATCACGTTATAACTGTAGAATGATGGAGGGCGAGTTCTTGGTTTCTTATGTGGGTTTATTGTTAGGCAGTTTCATTAACGTCCTCCCAGCGTGGCAACAACACACAACAACAGCAGTCACGTTTTCGTCTACCGTAAAGCAGTTCGTCTGCCGTAAACAGCAATGTTGTGACACTCTTAAACAGGACAATACTGCCATCTACTGTACATGCATATGTGACAATAACATCTAAGGCTTTTAGAGAGTGCAGTGCAAAACTGCGCACACAACAAGGAGACGAAGCAGAATGCATCATCAGAGAGGGTGTTCAGCATGGTTAGAAAAATAGTGACAGAGAATAGAACAAGGATGGACAATTCAACCCTTAACTCAACAATGAGTACATGAGTGTTATGTGTGTGTATATGTGTAAATAAATGAACACTGAAATTCAAGTATATATATATATATATATAATAAATAAATATAAATAAATACATAAAATAAATAAATATATATATATTTATTTATTTATTATATATATTTATTCATATTTATTTATTTATTATATATATATATATAATAAATAAATTCACCTTCAAAGCCACCCTAAAAACTCACCTCTTCACATTAGCCTTTCCAAACTGACCCTGCCCTAGGTGTCTCTTATTTATTTATTTATTTTTATTTTTATTTATTTATTTTTTCTAATAAAATTGTTTTTATCGTCCCCCCCCCCCCACACACACATGTAAAGCGACTTTGGGTATTTAGAAAAGCGCTATATAAATCCCAGGTATTATTATTATTATTATTATATAGCTAGAATTCACTGAAAGTCAAGTATTTCTTATATATATATATACATATATATGAAATACTTGACTTGGTGAATTCTAGCTGTAAATATACTCCTCCCCTCTTAGCCACGCCCCCAAACCACGCCCCCGCCCCAACCCCCAAAATCGAAGGTCTCAAGGTTGGCAAGTATGCATATAGAACATGCTATACGTTTACCAAACAATCTGTCACTGCTAATCGCTAAATCCCATGAAATCTTCCTCCCCGGTGTCGCCTCTGGTATGTCCTTTCTTTCTGCTGCTCGATTGCCGTTCTCTGCTTCAGTGTTTTTCAACTCAAACCTTTTTTTTTCATTAAAAATTCCGGCGGCACACCACCAGCAGAAAACGTTAAAAAATGAAACTCCACCAGGTCGCCGTGCCTTATTTTGAGTTCGTTGGTGTTTTCTTGTGTAGTGCGTTAGTTTTTGTCTTGCGCTGTTATTTTGGTGGCCCTTCCTGTTTTGTTGGTGTTTTCCTGTAGCAGTTCCATGTCTTCCTTTGAGCGATATTCTCCGCACCTGCTTTGTGTTAGCAAGCAAGGCTATTTAAGTTGTTGCTATCCTTCTTTGTGTGGACATTGTTGATTGTCAAGTACGGATGTACTTTGTGGACGCCGTAAGTTTTTGCTGTCGTCCAGCATTCTGTTTCTGTTTACTCGGTAGCCAGTTCAGTTTTGCTTGTGTTTTTGCATAGCCATTTGTATGCTTCATTGCCTTTTCCTTATGTTCATTTTTGGTTTAAACAAAATATACGTTTTTACCTGCATATTGTG
Organism: Nerophis lumbriciformis; assembly: GCF_033978685.3. Lineage (NCBI taxonomy): Eukaryota > Metazoa > Chordata > Actinopteri > Syngnathiformes > Syngnathidae > Nerophis > Nerophis lumbriciformis. Next base: position 4,775,412 of record NC_084548.2, read on the forward strand.
ATCACAACAAACCACCTTCGTCTCAACCGACACATTCCGACTTTTACAAAGCAATTAATTACCAGCTGCCACCTACTGGCATGGAGTATAACGTGGTTTACCCTGCCGAGCTGTACACAGCACAGACACTAAGCCAGTGTTTTTGAACCTTTTTTGAGCCAAGGCATATTTTTTGCGTTGAAAAAATGCGTAGGCACACCACCAGCAGAAATCATTAAAAAACGAAACTCAGTTGACAGTAAAAAGTCGTTGCAATTGTTGGATATGACTTTAAAGCATAACCAAGCATGCATCAATATAGCTCTTGTCTCAAAGTAGGTGTACTGTCACCACCTGTCACATCACACCCTGACTTATTTGGACTTTATTGCTGTTTTCCTGTGTGTAGTGTTTTAGTTCTTGTCTTGCGCTCCTATTTTGGTGGCTTTTTCTCTTTTTTTGGTATTTTCCTGTAGCAGTTTCATGTCTTCCTTTGAGCGATATTTCCCGCATCTACTTTGTTTTAGCAATCGAGAATATTTCAGTTGTTTTTATCCTTCTTTGTGGGGACATTGTTGTTTGTCATGTCATGTTCGGATGTACATTGTGGACGCCGTCTTTGCTCCACAGCAAGTCTTTGCTGTCGTCCAGCATTCTGTTTTTGTTTACTTTGTAGCCAGTTCAGTTTTAGTTTTGTTCTGCATAGCCTTCCCTAAGCTTCAATGCCTTTTCTTAGGAGTACTCAACTTTTGTTTATTTTCAATTTAAGCATTAGACACCTTTTTACCTGCACACTGCCTCCCTCTGTTTCCGACATCTACAAAGCAATTAGCTACCGGCTGACACCTACTGCTCTGCAGCATATTTCACTACGTCCAGCTTGTAACCTGCAGTATATGATTTCCTTTTCGGTGCCATTTTTGTTCAGTCCTTCTCAGTTTTTATAAGTTACCGCCAGTGTTGATGTGATCCATTTTAATAGCTACGGCAGTAGCATATATCATATAGCAGTTAGCATCCCATGACCCACAATGCACTTCTGCCATGACCCTCCCCCCCCGAATTCCTATTGGTTGACGTGTGAGTGACGATTGCTGACGTTTGCTTCGTCTCTTACGTGAATGAGCTAAATAATATTATTTGATATTTTACGGTAATGTGTTAATAATTTCACACTTAAGTCGCTCCTGAGTATAAGTCGCACCCCCGGCCAAACTATAAAAAAAAACTGCGACTTATAATCCGAAAAATACGGTATAACACTGCCTCACTTTCAATAGTTCCTGAAAGTATCGTGTTAAAGGCCTACTGAAACCCACTACTACCGACCACGCAGTCTGATAGTTTATATATCAATGATGAAATCTTAACATTGCAACACATGCCATAGTTTACTAAAGTGCAATTTTAAATTTCGCGCGAAATATCCTGCTGAAAACGTCTCGGTATGATGACGTCAGCGCGTGACGTCGCGGCTCGTAGAGGACATTTTGGGACAGCATGGTGGCCAGCTATTAAGTCGTCTGTTTTCATCGCAAAATTCCACAGTATTCTGGACATCTGTGTTGGTGAATCTTTTGCAATTTGTTCAATGAACAATGGAGACAGCAAAGAAGAAAGCTGTAGGTGGGAAGCGGTGTATTGCGGCCGACTTCAGCAACACAAACACGGCCGGTGTTTACATTCCCGGAAGATGACAGTCAAGCTTTACCATTGGCCTGTGGAGAACTGGGACAACAGAGACTCTTAACAGGAGGACTTTGAGTTGGATGCGCAGACGCGGTACCGTGAGTACGCTTCCAAACATTTGATCGCTTGCCCGTACGTGCGTGCCGCTATGTGCATGTCACGTACGTAACTGAGGAGGTGTTTGTTATGCGGGATTAATTTGTGGCATATTAAATATAAGCCTGGTTGTGTTGTGGCTAATAGAGTATATATATGTCTTGTGTTTATTTACTGTTTTAGTCATTCCCAGCTGAATATCAGGTCCCACCCGCCTCTCAGAGCATCTTCCCTATCTGAATCGCTCCCACTGCCCTCTAGTCCTTCACTCTCACTTTCCTCATCCACAAATCTTTCATCCTCGCTCAAATTAATGGGGGAATCGTCGCTTTCTCGGTCCAAATCGCTCTCGCTGCTGGTGGCCATGATTGTAAACAATGTGCGGATGTGAGGAGCTCCACAACCTGTGACGTCACGCTACTCGTCTGCTACTTCCGGTACAGGCAAGGCTGTTTTATCAGCGACCAAAAGTTGCAAACTTTATCGTGGATGTTCTCTACTAAATCCTTTCAGCAAAAATATGGCAATATCGCGAAATGATCAAGTATGACACATAAAATGGACCTGCTATGCCCGTTTGAATAAGAAAATCGCATTTCAGTAGGCCTTTAAGCATTTCCAAAAGATAAACCAAGACCATAGGCCAGACCTGGGCAAATTAAGGCCCGTTAAGCTTTTCAATCTGGCCCACCGGACATTCCCAAAAGATTTTTTGGGGATGTTTGAGATGGAAAGTGTAGCTGCCATTATGATGTGCAGTGATGTTTTCTAATGACCGGAAGTCTTCAACTATGCAAAGTATTTCAATGGTTGGAATCTGCGCTTTTGCACGATATACTAGTTACTATGGTAATCTAGATGCTGGATGCTGTGGGGCTGTCTTGGTTGACAAGACTCTGCAGCATCGCGTGGACATCGGGGGCGGTGCCTCTGGATTGGCAGACCGGGGTGGTGGTTCCTCTCTTTAAGAAGGGGAACCGGAGGGTGTGTTCTAACTATCGTGGGATCACACTCCTCAGCCTTCCTGGTAAGGTCTATTCAGGTGTACTGGAGAGGAGGCTACGCCGGATAGTCGAACCTCGGATTCAGGAGGAACAGTGTGGTTTTCGTCCTGGTCGTGGAACTGTGGACCAGCTCTATACTCTCGGCAGGGTCCTTGAGGGTGCATGGGAGTTTGCCCAACCAGTCTACATGTGTTTTGTGGACTTGGAGAAGGCATTCGACCGTGTCCCTCGGGAAGTCTTGTGGGGAGTGCTCAGAGAGTATGGGGTATCGGACTGTCTGATTGTGGCAGTCCGCTCCCTGTATGCTCAGTGCCAGAGCTTGGTCCGCATTGCCGGCAGTAAGTCGGACACGTTTCCAGTGAGGGTTGGACTCTGCCAAGGCTGCCCTTTGTCACCGATTCTGTTCATAACTTTTATGTACAGAATTTCTAGGCGCAGTCAAGGCGTTGAGGGGATCTGGTTTGGTGGCTGCAGGATTAGGTCTCTGCTTTTTGCAGATGATGTGGTCCTGATGGCTTCATCTGGCCAGGATCTTCAGCTCTCACTGAATCGGTTCGCAGCCGAGTGTGAAGCGACTGGTATGAGAATCAGCACCTCCAAGTCCGAGTCCATGGTTCTCGCCCGGAAAAGGGTGGAGTGCCATCTCCGGGTTGGGGAGGAGATTTTGCCCCAAGTGGAGGAGTTCAAGTACCTCGGAGTCTTGTTCACGAGTGGGGGAAGAGTGGATCGTGAGATCGACAGGCGGATCGGTGGGGCGTCTTCAGTAATGCGGACGCTGTATCGATCCGTTGTGGTGAAGAAGGAACTGAGCCGGAAGGCAAAGCTCTCAATTTACCGGTCGATCTACGTTCCCATCCTCACCTATGGTCATGAGCTTTGGGTTATGACCGAAAGGACAAGATCACGGGTACAAGCGGCCGAAATGAGTTTCCTCCGCCGGGTGGCGGGGCTCTCCCTTAGAGATAGGGTGAGAAGCTCTGTCATCCAGGGGGAGCTCAAAGTAAAGCCGCTGCTCCTCCACATCGAGAGGAGCCAGATGAGGTGGTTCGGGCATCTGGTCAGGATGCCACCCAAACGCCTCCCTAGGGAGGTGTTTAGGGCATGTCCGACCGGTAGGAGGCCGCGGGGAAGACCCAGGACACGTTGGGAAGACTATGTCTCCCGGCTGGCCTGGGAACGCCTCGGGGTCCCACAGGAAGAGCTGGACGAAGTTGCTGGGGAGAGGGAAGTCTGGGCTTCCCTGCTTAGGCTGCTGCCCCCGCGAACCGACCTCGGATAAGCGGAAGAAGATGGATGGATGGATGGATATCGTAATCTAATGAGTTACTATGGTAATCTAAGTCACAGCAGATCAGATGAGGCACCAAGCATTGTGGGTGGGGAGCGTTTCCACAGCGAGCCTGAAATGTGGGTGTCAGGAACAGACATGGAAGGAGATTTTTACAACAAAGTTCTAAAGCTTAGTGATATATCAGATGTATCAGATTGAAGGTGTTTTGTTTTTTTACCCTTCGCCTTCATATTTTGCTGTGTTTGTTGCATTTTTGTTGTGTTTCGCTTGATTGTAAAATATGTGGATGGAGAGTGGGTGTGACGTTCATATGTTGTCAATATTCAGTGTTTCATCCTTCATAGTTAATATTGTAAATCCCACATTCTTTATTTTCATGTACATTCTGGTTGTGTCTCATTCAGTAAAAAAAAATTAAAATTCCATTTCTTTTTTTAAGGCGGTCTGTCATAACGAGGTTTTGTATTAGTGTTCCTAAAAATAGATATACCGGCCCCCCAGACACATTTTTTTCCCTAAATTTGGCCCCACGAGTCAAAATAACACTGATTCTATTAAAATCACGCTAAGACTGATATTCATTGCTTCATCTGCAATTTCAAGTGAAACTTATTTTCGTTTTTTAAAATAACCTGTCCCCCCACCTGTGTTCTCCAGGAGTATGCCTGGTCCTGGGCTGCATGATCTTCCCCGACGGGTGGGATGCAGAGGTCATCCGGGACATGTGCGGGGAGCACACGGGGAAATACTCCCTGGGCGACTGCTCCGTACGCTGGGCCTACATGTTGGCCATCATGGGCATCCTCAACGCCCTGGTCCTGTCCTCAATGGCCTTCGTCCTGGGCAACCGGCAGAACGACTTCTACCTGGACGACCTGCAGACAGACAACAAAGGTGAATGTGACATTGTCATGACCTCTTCCAAGTACAAAAGTGCGGGGGGTAAAAGAGGTTTGGTTTGACCGACATCCATGAAACTGTAAAAGGTTGGCGCATGTGAGGAAGAATCTGGAAGTAAATCAAGGTAAAATGCAGAAAGAGGAAGGGATTTCTGTTCATGATGTACAAACCCCGTTTCCATATGAGTTGGGAAATTGTGTTAGATGTAAATATAAACGGAATACAATAATTTGCAAATCATTTTCAACCCATACTCAATTGTACCTGCACTATTTTACTATGAAGCCACGTTGATGTAACACGTGGCTTGGCATTGTCTTGCTGCAATAAGCAGGGGCGTCCATGGTAACGTTGCTTGGATGGCAACATATGTTGCTCCAAAGCCTGTATGTACCTTTCAGCATTAATGGCGCCTTCACAGATGTGTAAGTTACCCATGTCTTGGGCACTAATACACCACAGATGCTGGCTTTTCAACTTTGCGCCTATAACAATCCGGATGGTTCTTTTCCTCTTTGGTCCGGAGGACACGACGTCCACAGTTTCCAAAAACAATTTGAAATGTGGACTCGTCAGACCACAGAACACTTTTCCACTTTGTATCAGTCCATCTTAGATGAGCTCAGGCCCAGCGAAGCCGACGGCGTTTCTGGGTGTTGTTGATAAACGGTTTTCGCCTTGCATAGGAGAGTTTTAACTTGCACTTACAGATGTAGCGACCAACTGTAGTTACTGACAGTGAGTTTATGAAGTGTTCCTGAGCCCATGTGGTGATATCATTTACACACTGATGTCGCTTGTTGATGCAGTACAGCCTGAGGGATGGAAGGTCACGGGCATAGCTGCTTACGTGCAGTGATTTCTCCAGATTCTCTGAACCCTTTGATGATATTACGGACCGTAGATGGTGAAATCCCTAAATTCCTTGCAATAGCTGGTTGAGAAAGGTTTTTCTTAAACTGTTCAACAATTTGCTCACGCATTTGTTGACAAAGTGGTGACCCTCGCCCCATCCTTGTTTGTGAATGACTGAGTATTTCATGGAATCTACTTTTATACCCAATCATGGCACCCACCTGTTCCCAATTTGCCTGTTCACCTGTGGGATGTTCCAAATAAGTGTTTGATGAGCATTCCTCAACGTTATCAGTATTTATTGCCACCTTTCCCAACTTCTTTGTCACGTGTTGCTGGCATCAAATTATAAAGTTAATGATTATTTGCACAAAAAAAAATTGTTTATCAGTTTGAACATCAAATATGTTGTCTAACACAATTTCCCAACTCATATGGAAACGGGGTTTGTACCATGTGTATGTTCTTTAATTGCTTTTATTTAAGCACATATTTTTGCCTCATCCTTCCCTTTAAGCCTGGGGGAAGGATGCATGAAGAATAAGACCTGATAAGTCCATAAAGAGAAGGAGATGATACAATATTATCTGTTTGAGCACACTGCAGCTAGTCCTGGATAATCCCATTTCTCAATACTTAGTCACACGCAGGATTCTCACAGGAATTAAGCAAGATACAACCTTACCTACTGTATAATACACATACTGCTACATGTAATTTAGAAAGTATTTGCCTTGGCTGGAGTTTTTTCAGAGGTTGGCGATTTTAGGGACACATCTCTACCTTTTACCTTATTTTTTAATATCTGCATTTGCAATGGCCCAATTACTGTATTGATCCGGAATGTTAACATTTTTCTTTTTTTTCTGGAAAAAAAAAATAAAAATCCCAAGACATTTGCAAAATCTTTACAAAATAATTAGACAAATGGTGGATGACTTATAGCCCATGCCCCTGAAATTATTTTGGCTTAATGGCAGCCGTGTTTGTGAACCAATCTTGCTCAAATTGTACACACATTTGCATGTCCATGCCCTAAAGGTATGTACTGAATTTTGAGGTGATTCGGCTAAACACCTTAAAAGTTACAACCGTGGGTGCCCTGATACGACTTTTTCACTTCCGATATTGATATTCATTCGATTCCAGCAAAATTTACACATGCTTTAAATATTTTGTCATGTGGAGTGATAGAAGAGGCTTGATCAAGTCAAATTAGTCAAACTTAGAACAATATGTACAGTACGGGAAACAGTAACCTATTTATTATTGAACACATGGAATGGTCTTATGGTGTCTTTAAGTTAAAGTGGAGGAGTACTTGTTTTTGTGACAAGGAGCTCATGACACAGTAAATTGGATGGTGCGGACACGTTTGTTACTGGAAATTTTCCAAAATGCTTCTGTCTTGGAGACTTTGTATCTGTAAGTAATGTACAACTCTAATTATGTGATACAGCTTTGCACAAGTAAAATGCATTTTTCTTTAATGCAAGATTTTGGATGCATTTTTTTTTAGGTTTGGGGGGTTACTTGTTTTTACTGATATTGGACCGAAATGTGATCAATGGGTGTGTGAGGACATTTTCAAGTCAATCTGACTCATGGGGTCAAACAATCATGTGGTGTGACTGTCAGAAATCTACAAACCCCGTTTCCATATGAGTTGGGAAATTGTGTTAGATGTAAATATAAACGGAATACAATGATTTGCAAATCCTCTTCAACCCATATTCAGTTGAATATGCTACAAAGACAACATATTTGATGTTCAAATTGATAAACTTTTTTTTTTTTCTTCAAATAATCATTAACTTTACATTTGATACCAGCAACACGTGACAAAGAAGTTGGGAAAGGTGGCAATAAATACTGATAAAGTTGAGGAATGCTCATCAAACACTTATTTGGAACATCCCACAGGTGAACAGGCAAATTGGGAACAGGTGGGTGCCATGATTGGGTATAAAAGTAGATTCCATGAAATGCTCAGTCATTCACAAACAAGGATGGGGCGAGGGTCACCACTTTGTCAACAAATGCGTGAGCAAATTGTTGAACAGTTTAAGAAAAACCTTTCTCAACCAGCTATTGCAAGGAATTTAGGGATTTCACCATCTACGGTCCGTAATATCATCAAAGGGTTCAGAGAATCTGGAGAAATCACTGCACGTAAGCAGCTAAGCCCGTGACCTTCCATCCCTCAGGCTGTACTGCATCAACAAGAGACATCAGTGTGTAAAGGATATCACCAGATGGGCTCAGGAACACATAAGAAACCCACTGTCAGTAACTACAGTTGGTCGCCACATCTGTAAGTGCAAGTTAAAACTCTCCTATGCAAGGCGGAAACCGTTTATCAACAACACCCAGAAACGCCGTCGGCTTCGCTGGGCCTGAGCTCATCTAAGATGGACTGATACAAAGTGGAAAAGTGTTCTGTGGTCTGACGAGTCCACATTTCAAATTGTTTTTGGAAACTGTGGACGTCGTGTCCTCCGGACCAAAGAGGAAAAGAACCATCCGGATTGTTATAGGCGCAAAGTTGAAAAGCCAGCATGTGTGATGGTATGGGGGTGTATTAGTGCCCAAGACATGGGTAACTTACACATCTGTGAAGGCACCATTAATGCTGAAAGGTACATACAGGTTTTGGAGCAACATATGTTGCCATCCAAGCAACGTTACCATGGACGCCCCTGCTTATTTCAGCAAGACAATGCCAAGCCACGTGTTACATCAACGTGGCTTCATAGTAAAAGAGTGCGGGTACTAGACTGGCCTGCCTGTAGTCCAGACCTGTCTCCCATTGAAAATGTGTGGCGCATTATGAAGCCTAAACGGAGACCCCCGGACTGTTGAACAACTTAAGCTGTACATCAAGCAAGAATGGGAAAGAATTCCACCTGAGAAGCTTCAAAAATGTGTCTCCTCAGTTCCCAAACGTTTACTGAGTGTTGTTAAAAGGAAAGGCCATGTAACACAGTGGTGAACATGCCTTTTCCCAACTACTTTGGCACGTGTTGCAGCCATGAAATTCTAAGTTAAATACTATTTGCAAAGGTTTATGAGTTTGAACATCAAATATGTTGTCTTTGTAGTGCATTCAATTGAATATGGGTTGAAAAGGATTTGCAAATCATTGTATTCCGTTTATATTTACATCTAACACAATTTCCCAACTCATATGGAAACGGGGTTTGTAACACAACACATGTTTTGTCTCATGTGCACCCTTTTGAGCGCATCAGTGCAGAAGTAGTTTACACAAAATGAATCATTTTGTTTTCACTGCACATCCAAATACATTTTTTTTTAACACGTTTGTAAAAGCACACAGTTTGCCGTCACTGCCTTGAACAGGCAAAATCGAAACAACGGCCACTTGATTCCATTCAAGTTTGCCGTTTTAGTTTGGGCGCTGCACTGAAAAAAGCCGGAGAGGCTCCCTCCCTCCTTGCCTCTTTTGCACGACGTTGCGTCAGGATGCTTGAATCTCTCTGATTAAGCCTTGCGGGAAGCACACCGGGTGCAGGGAAGGAATGAAAGAGTCAGGCCGAGGAATAGGACAGCGAGCTGATCAGCTGTGGAGCAGACAAACAAGAGCGATGACATAAGGAGGTACAGTAGTAGAGCGACCATACAGCAGCAGCAGATCGTGAGCTCGGTGGAGTCAAGCCCAGACAGCCAGATAAAGAGAATAGTGACATAAGATGTCTCACTTCTCCCATCTCTGATGGTTTCCATGGTAACTGGAGATATTCCACAGCGTGGGCGTGTCGTTCTGTTTTTATCTGATTAACCCCACTGACAGTTTTCTTGTTTGAATGCATCTATTGCTTCATCAGCTGTGCCAACTTCCGTTTTTTTTGTTTTTACATTGATAGAAATTGACCTCGAGGAACACGGAACTCCGTTTATATGAATAGGAAGAAAAAGAGGACATAAGCTGACACATGCAGCCAGTGAATGTCCTCACTCAGCCGTAAACAAAGACTCTGATGCTAAACTCAGACTTACATAAGCATTATAATGTTTTGCACAAATATGCACTTTTTTTTTCTTTTTTTTTTTACCAACACTGTTGTGTGTCGTTTGTGTCTTTGCAGATTTTGCTGTGTCGAGGGTAAGTAAGATTTTTTTTCTTTTTTTTTCCTGCTTTGTCAGTTGTTGTGCAATGTCATGCTCGTGTGTGCAAACCTATACAATAAATGGCAGATTTTTTTATTTTTTTTCCTCAAATATGTAAATAAGGAGTAAAGCTGTTTTTTTATGCATCACAGTTAAAATACTGCCCTGCGATGAGGTGGCGACTTGTCCAGGGTGTACCCCGCCTTCCGCCCGATTGTAGCTGAGATAGGCTCCAGCGCCCCCCGCGACCCCAAAGGGAATAAGCGGTAGAAAATGGATGGATGGATGGATTAAAATACTGTATTTTCCGGACGATAAGGCACAATTAAAATCCTTTAATTTCCTCAAAACTCAACAGTGCGCCTTATAACCCGGTGCGACTAATGTACAGAACAATTCTGGTTGTGCTTACTGAGAGATGTCCAATAATATCGGCCTGCCGATATTATTGGCCGATAAATGCTTTAAAATGTAATATCGGAAATTATCGGTATCGTTTTTTTTATTATCGGTATCGTTTTTTTTATTTTATTTTTTTAAATTAAATCAACATAAAAAACACAAGATACACTTAGTGCACCAACCCAAAAAAACCTCCCTCCCCCATTTACACTCAATAAAAAAAAAGGGTTGTTTCTTTATATTTATATCAATATATATCAATACAGTCTGCAAGGGATACAGTCCGGAAGCACACATGATTGTGCGTGCTGCTGGTCCACTAATAGTACTAACCTTTAACACTTCATTTTACTCATTTTCATTAATTACTATTTTCTATGTAACTTTTTTTATATTGTTTTACTTTTTTTTTTTTTTCAAGAAAGAGTTTTTAATTTATTTATCTTATTTTTATTTATTTTTTTAAAAAGGACCTTATCTTCACCATACCTGGTTGTCCAAATTAGGCATAATAATGTGTTAATTCCACGACTGTATATATCGGTATAGGTTGATATCGGTATCAGTTGATATCGGTATCGGTAATTAAAGAGTTGGACAATATCAGAATATCGGATATCGGCAAAAAGCCATTATCGGACATCCCTAATTATTATTATATTTTAGTTTCTTCAAAATAGCCACCCTTTGCTCTGGTTACTGCTTTGCACACTCTTGGGGCGGTATAGCTCGGTTGGTAGAGTGGCCGTGCCAGCAACTTGAGTGTTCCAGGTTCGATCTCCGCTTCTGCCATCCTTGTCACTGCCGTTGTGTCCTTGGGCAAGACACTTTACCCACCTGCTGCCAGTGCCACCCACACTGCTTTAAGAAAATGTAACTTAGATATTGGGTTTCACTATGTAAAGCGCTTTGAGTGAATGAGTGTAAATGGGGGAGGGAGTTTTTTTGGGTTGGTGCACTAATTGTAAGTGTATCTTGTGTTTTTTATGTTGATTTAATGAAAAAAAATGAAAAAAATAAATAAAAAAATGATATCGATAATAAAAAACCTATAATGATAATTTCCGATATTCAATTTTAAAGCATTTATCAGCCGATAATATCGGCCTGCCGACATCTCTAATAATAATAATAATAATAATAATAATAATAATACATTTTATTTGGTATAGCGCTTTTCAGAGTACTCAAAGATGCTTTACAGGATAACATTTTTTTTAATTTAGAACAGTTCAAAGTAATAATATAATATACAGGAAATATCAAAGCAGTACATTGTAAAATACATAATAATACTGGACATTTACAAGACAGGACATTACAAGACACAGAACACTAATCACTGCTTAAAAGCAGATCTGAAGGAAGACATGTTTTCAGTTATTTCACCTTTTTTTGTTAAGTACATAACTCCCCATGTGTTCATTCATAGCTTTGATGTGACAATAGTCATGAAAATAAAGAAAACACATTGAATGAGGAGAAGGTGTGTCCAAACGTTTGGCCTGTACTGTAGTGAAGACAATTAAAGGGGAACATTATCACCAGACCTATGTAAGCATCAATATATACCTTGATGTTGCAGAAAAAAGACCATATATTTTTTTAACTGATTTCCGAACTCTAAATGGGTGAATTTTGGCGAATTAAACGCCTTTCTATTATTCGCTCTCGGAGCGATGACGTCACAATCGGGAGGCAATCCGCCATTTTCTCAAACACCGAGTCAAATCAGCTCTGTTATTTTCCGTTTTTTCGACTGTTTTCCGTACCTTGGAGACATCATGCCTCGTCGGTGTGTTGTCGGAGGGTGTAACAACACGAACAGGGACGGATTCAAGTTGCACCAGTGGCCCAAAGATGCCAAAGTGGCAAGAAATTGGACGTTTGTTCCGCACACTTTACCGACGAAAGCTATGCTACGACAGAGATGGCAAGAATGTGTGGATATCCTGCGACACTCAAAGCAGATGCATTTCCAACGATAAAGTCAAAGAAATCTGCCGCTAGACCCCCATTGAATCTGCCGGAGTGTGTGAGCAATTCAGGGACAAAGGACCTCGGTAGCACGGCAAGCAATGGCGGCAGTTTGTTCCCGCAGACGAGCGAGCTAAACCCCCTGGATGTCTTGGCTCACACCGTCAAGAGAAGAATATCGACCCTAGCTTCCCTGGCCTGCTGACATGAGGGTATGTCTACAGAATATATTAATTGATGAAAACTGGGCAGTCTGCACTCTCAAAGTGCATGTTGTTGCCAAATGTATTTCATATGCTGTAAACCTAGTTCATAGTTGTTAGTTTCCTTTAATGCCAAACAAACACATACCAATCGTTGGTTAGAAGGCGATCGCCGAATTCGTCCTCGCTTTCTCCCGTGTCGCTGGCTGTCGTGTCGTTTTCGTCGGTTTCGCTTGCATACGGTTCAAACCGATATGGCTCAATAGCTTCAGTTTCTTCTTCAATTTCGTTTTCGCTACCTGCCTCCACACTACAACCATCCGTTTCAATACATGCGTAATCTGTTGAATCGCTTAAGCCGCTGAAATCCGAGTCTGAATCTGAGCTAATGTCGCTATTCCTTGCTGTTCTATCCGCCATGTTTGTTTGTGTTGGCATCACTATGTGACGTCACAGGAAAATGGACGGGTGTATATAACGATGGTTAAAATCAGGCACTTTGAAGCTATTTTTAGGGATATTGCGTGATGGGTAAAATTTTGAAAAAAACTTCGACAAATATAATAAGCCACTGGGAACTGATTTTGAATGGTTTTAACCCTTCTGAAATTGTGATAATGTTCCCCTTTAAAAAACTATATTGCATCAAATTCCCCCCTGCCAAGTGAACACGTTCTCAAATTACAGTGTATTACTTTTCATAAGAAATATAAATTCCCATGAGCGCGTGCAGGTTGTTCTGTGATATACAGATTTGTCCTTCTTCCCCTCAGTACTCAATCATTGCTAAGTTTTCATCTACAAAACCATTCTGGGTATCACTCCATCTTATCTGTCTTGTCTTTTAACAAAGAAACAAGGAAGTCACAATCTTCGTTCAATGAATGTTCTTCAATTTGTCGTCCCCAAAGTAAGAACTGAACAGGGCAAGAAAGCATTTAGGTTTTCAGCACCGAAGGCTTGGAATAACCTACAATCGAATAGTCAACTTCAAACCCTAGTTACGTTGAATGAGTTTAAAGCTTCTGTGAAAGGACTGCAGTCTACCTTGTCTGTGTGCACATGTGTCATGTCAGCAAGTTTTAATGTTGTAAATGTGATGTTTTATGTGTTGTTTACTGTTTTTAAAGGGGAACATTATCACAATTTCAGAAGGGTTAAAAGCATTAAAAATCAGTTCCCAGTGGCTTATTTTATTTTTCGAAGTTTTTTTCAAAATTTTACCCATCACGCAATATCCCTAAAAAAGTGCCTGATTTTAACCATCGTTATATACACCCGTCCATTTTCCTGTGATGTCACATAGTGATGCCAACACAAACAAACATGGCGGGTAGAACAGCAAGATATAGCGACATTAGCTCGGATTCAGACTCGGGTTTCAGCGGTTTAAGCGATTCAACAGATTACGCATGTATTGAAACGGATGGTTGTAGTGTGGAGGCAGGTAGCGAAAACGAAATTGAAGAAGAAACTGAAGCTATTGAGCCATATCGGTTTGAACCGTATGCAAGCGAAACCGACGAAAACGACACGACAGCCAGCGACACGGGAGAAAGCGAGGACGAATTCGGCGATCGCCTTCTAACCGACGATTGGTATGTGTTTGTTTGGCATTAAAGGAAACTAACAACTATGAACTAGGTTTACAGCATATGAAATACATTTGGCAACAACATGCACTTTGAGAGTGCAGACAGCCCAATTTTCATCAATTAATATATTCTGTAGACATACCCTCATGTCAGCAGGCCAGGGAAGCTAGGGTCGATTCCTCTTCTCTTGATCATCTTCGGGACGGTGTGAGCCAAGACATCCAGGGGGTTTAGCTCGCTCGTCTGCGGGAAAAAACTGCCGCCATTGCTTGCCGTGCTACCGAGGTCCTTTGTCCCTGAATTGCTCACACACTCCGGCAGATTCAATGGGGGTCTGGCGGCAGATTTCTTTGACTTTATCGTTGGAAATGCATCTGCTTTGAGTGTCGCAGGATATCCACACATTCTTGCCATCTCTGTCGTAGCATAGCTTTCGTCGGTAAAGTGTGCGGAACAAACGTCCAATTTCTTGCCACTTTGGCATCTTTGGGCCACTGGTGCAACTTGAATCCGTCCCTGTTCGTGTTGTTACACCCTCCGACAACACACCGACGAGGCATGATGTCTCCAAGGTACGGAAAACAGTCGAAAAAACGGAAAATAACAGAGCTGATTTGACTTGGTGTTTGAGAAAATGGCAGATTGCTTCCCGATGTGACGTCATTGCTCCGAGAGCGAATATTAGAAAGGCGTTTAATTCGCCAAAATTCACCCATTTAGAGTTCGGAAATCGGTTGAAAAAATATATGGTCTTTTTTCTGCAACATCAAGGTATATATTGACGCTTACATAGGTCTGGTGATAATGTTCCCCTTTAATGTAACCTTGCTGCTGCCCTCTTGGCCAGGTCTCGCTTGGAAAAGAGATCTTTGATCTCAATGGGATTTTTACCTGGTTAAATAAAGGCTAAATAAAAAAATAAATAAAAAATGCCAATTGAAATGGTGCAAAAGGAACTTCAACGTGTTTGAAATGGGGTTTAGTATTTGACAAAAAAACATAATGGGGCAGTTTCAATTAACGGCAAATGAAGCAGACAGAAGGTATGAGTTGTGTTCTTTGGTATGGTCTTTCATTAGAAGGCTCTGGAGGAAAGAGGAACACATGTGGGGAAGCTAATATTTGGCCGGAAATACGACGACAAAGAGCAACAAATGTTCAGCCAAAAAGCGACTTGCTCAGACTAAAAAGGACTATACCAGGGGTCGGCAACCCAAAATGTTGAAAGAGCCATATTGGACCAAAAATACAAAAACAAATCTGTCTGGAGCCTCAAAAAATTAAAAGCCATATTACATATAGTTTGTCATGAGATATAAATTTAATTAAGAGGACTTAAAGGAAACTAAATGAGCTCAAATATAGCTACAAATGAGGCATAATGATGCAATATGTACATATAGCTAGCCTAAATAGCATGTTAGCATCGATTAGCTTAGCAAATATGTCTGATTAGCATTCCACACAAGTCAATAACATCAACAAAACTCACCTTTGTGCCTTCATACACAACGTTAAAAGTCTGGTGGACAAAATGAGACAGAAAAAGAAGTGGCATAAAACACGTCCTAGAAAGTCGCAGAAAGTTGTACATGTAAACAAACTACGGTGAGTTCAAGGACCGCCAAAATTAGTAGGACAAAACGGTGCTTGCCAAATACTCGAATCAGTGACACATGTTTAATATAAACAGTGTGCTTTATAACAATTAGGGATGTTTGTGTCATGTTTGTCCTCCTACAGAAACCATATTAAAACAAAAATATATATTTTTCCCCCTCATCTTTTTCCATTTTTCATACATTTTTGAAAAAGCTCCAGAGAGCCACAAGGGCGGCGCTAAAGAGCCGCGGGTTGCCGACCCCTGGACTATACTAACCCACTCAGGAAAGGCCCACATTTGGGATTACGAGGGAGTATGATGCTGATGTTGATAGAAAATAATCCACTGACGCACCTTGAAACTGGTTTGGATTGTTAGGATTGAAAGTTAATAAAGGTTTTATGGGGACCCTGGAACTGAATATTTATATTTCCAATATTTTCAACGGTAAAATAAAAAATAAAATAAAATAAAATATATATAATATAAATAATAATAATATAATAATATAATATATAATATAATATAATATATAATATAATATATAATAATAATATAATAATATAATAATTACGATTACGATTACGATTACGAGGGAGTATGATGCTAATGTTAATAGAAAATAATCCAATGCCGCACCTTGAAACTGGTTTGGATTGTTAGGATTGAAAGTTAATAAAGGTTTTATGGTGACCCTGGAACTGAATATTTATATTTCCAATATTTTCAACGGTAAAATAAAAAATAAAATAAAATAAAATAATAATAATAATAATATAAGTAATAATAATATAATAATATAATATATTATATAATATATATAATATAATATATAATAATAATATAATAATTACGATTAGGATTACGATTACGAGGGAGTATGATGCTAATGTTGATAGAAAATAATCCAATGCCGCACCTTGAAACTGGTTTGGATTGTTAGGATTGAAAGTTAATAAAGGTTTTATGGTGACCCTGGAACTGAATATTTATATTTCCAATATTTTCAACGGTAAAATACAAACAAATCATGTTTAATCACGGATGTCAAACTGTGTTTTACCCATACTTGCCAACCCTCCCGGATTTTCCGGGAGACTCCCGAAATTCAGCGCCTCTCTCGAAAACCTCCCGGGACAAATTTTCTCCCGAAAATCTCCCGAAATTCAGGCGGAGCTGGAGGCCACGCCCCCTCCAGCTCCATGCGGACCTGAGTCCGCTTTCCCACAATATAAAGAACGTCTACAGTAAAGCAGTCCGTCTGCCGTAAACAGCAATGTTGTGACACTCTTAAACAGGACAATACTGCCATCTAGTGCATTTGATGAAAGCACTTTTGTGCGTGCCACACAGCAATGCATCATCAGAGAGGGTGTTCAGCATGGTTAGAAAGATAGTGTCAGGACGAGGACTTTGGCTTGGTTTGTTCTCCCGAGGTGCAAGTGAATTGGACCAGATGTGGCGTGAAGGTAAATACATGATTTATTTAAACTCTATAACTACAAAGAAAAGGATCAAACAAAAGGCGCGCACAGGGGCAGAGGTACAAAACTAGACTATAAACACAGAACTTGCACATTGGCAGAAACTATGAACAATTAAACAAAACTTGCAAACTATGGCTTGAATAAAGAAAACTTACTTGGATGAAAAAAACGGCATGAAAAAGCGCAGCAAGGGTCATACGTGTGTGGAGAGTATAAATGCGGGATGTCGTCAGAACGACAAACTGAAAAGAATGACCTTAAATACTATAGACATGATTAGTGAAAGCAGGTGCGTGACTCAAAACGTGAAACAGGTGCGTGACGTGACGTGACAGGTGAAAACTAATGGTTGCTATGGTGACAAAACAAAAGTGCACAAAAAGTCCAAAAACAAAACAGAACATGACTAACACAAAAACATGATCACACAGACATGACAGATAGTGACAAGAGAATAGAACAAGGATGGACAGTTCAACCCTTAACTCAACAATGAGTAGATGAGTGTTATGTGTGTGTATATGTGTAAATAAATGAACACTGAAATTCAAGTATTTCTTTTATTTATATATCCATCCATCCATTTTCTACCGCTTATTCCCTTCGGGGTCGCGGGGATATATATATATATATATATATTTTTTTATTTTTTTTTTATTTTTTTTATTTTTTATTATATATATATATATATATATATATATATTAGAGATGCGCGGTTTGCGGGCACAACCGCGGAGTCCGCGGATTATCCGCGGATCGGGCGGATGAAATTTAAAAAAATTAGATTTTATCCGCGGGTCGGGTCGGGTGGTTAAAAAAAAATTAGATTTTAAATAGATTCAGGCGGGTGGCAGTTAAACCAATTGGGAAATATATATACATAGTTAAATGTTGTTACCCACATACGAAAAACGAGCAGGCACCTGCTGCATATGCCACAACAGAAGAAAAAAAAAAAAAGAGATGGACACTTACGGAGCGGAGAAGGGACGCCTCGCCGGGGTCCGGGACCGAGGCCCCTTCCCCCGAGAGAGCCCCACCGGGAGCCGTAGCTGAGGCGATCCGCGAGAAGGGCCCGACGCACGTCCAGGGTCACCACCGCGCCCACCGCACCGACACCCCGCCTCGTCCGCCTTCGCCGCGGCCGGCGTCACGCGCAGCAGGTAAGCAGCTTACCTGCCCGCCACCCCCGTGGCCGGGGGCTCGTAACAGGGGTCACTCCGCGCGCTCCGCCCGCGCAGCTTACCTGCCCGCCACCCCTGTTGCCGGGGGCGCGTAACAGGGGTCACTCCGCGCGCAGTGCGCTCACGAAAGGGGTGGGGCTCACCCTGGTTGATATAGACAGCAGCTAGGACGGTGGCCATGGAAGTTGGAACCCGCTAAGGAGTGTGTAACAACCCACCTGCCGAATCAACTAGCCCTGAAAATGGATGGCGCTGGAGCGTCGGGCCCATATACCCGGCCGTCGCCTGCAGCGAGACGCGCTTGGAGGTGCGCTCAGCGCGGCTCCCATATGATTGCGCACTGGTGTGCGTCTGGGCCGTGACAGCGTGGCACGCGAATGTCTGTGCTGCATTGGATCAGTCTCCTTTCTTTAACAGGCAAAAGCTTTATAACCTCACTAATGCCTTACATCGTCTATATTAGATATATAACAACGGGCGGATGCGGTTCTGATCAAATGTTAGATCGGGTGGATTGCGGATGGTTGACGACTTTCTGATGCGGTTGCGGATGAAATAATTGCCTATCCGCGCATCTCTAATATATATATATGAAATACTTGACTTGGTGAATTCTAGCTGTAAATATACTCCCCCCCCTCTTAACCACTCCCCCCGCCCCCCGCACCCACCCCCCACCTCCCGAAATTGGAGGTCTCAAGGTTGGCAAGTATGGTTTTACCTGAAATGAGGCTGTTCTGTTTTCTCAGATTGAGGTCCGGGACAGAAGAGAGCCGAGGTATGGAGTCCAACGCCTTCACTGAGGATCGCACTGGACATCTTCACCTCTCCCTCTCCTCCTTCTCTCTTTCTCTTCCTCTCTCCACTGATCAGGATATATCGCCCAAATGTCAATACAGAAACCAAATGTACAGGATTCTGTGAAATAAACAAAACAAACAACACTGGGATAAACTATATTTGGAAGGGAGAGGGGGAGAAGAAAAACGTTGTACAGTGCATTTAAGACTTGACTTTCTCAACAAATACCTTTACGCCGTGGGGAGAAACAACATATTTACATTCTTGACTTTGCGCGGGGGAACTTGTTGGATTTTTTTTTTTCAGCATTTTTTTTTTTTTATATAAATACATCCTGGGAAGAAATCATTGAGAGTCCCTGTTGGGGTTAAAAGTGGCAATACGGCTGCCAGAGGATACAAAAAAAAAAACAACAGTACCCCAGCATAGCAGCTTTACTAACATCTCTGGGAGATTCTCTACTGTACATAATGATGTAAATAACATTACTGAAATTACGAAAAGAAAAAAAAAAAGGTCACTCTTTTGTGTTCACGTCACTCCTCGCGATTGACTTAGGAAAACCAGAAATAACGACGCGCAAAACACGATCGATCTGGCTTTCATTGGTCAGGTGATTCTGCAGACTGCGTTGTCATCGGGGGAGGCGAAAAAGTGCTGCAGATGTCACTTTGGAACGCCTCATTGGACAAGCAACTGTGCCTGCAGGTATCATTAATTAACGCCCGGAAGGAAAACAAACGAGTCGGTGTCAGCATACTGTACGAATAATGTACCTGCTGTAGGAAACTGTAAGAGCGATGCTGGATTTAATGTCGATAAAAAAACACTCTTAATTATAGGTGTCTTCATACTGTACATTTACTGTACTAAACTAAATGATAAGAACAGTGAGAGGGATATTGCCAAATCAGTGCATTTCACAATACACTTATAATTAGGGGTGTAACGGTACGTGTATTTGTATTGAACCGTTTCGGTACGGGGGGGTTCCGGTTCGGTTCGGAGGTGTATCGAACGAGTTTCCACACGGACATATTAAGTAGCGTAACGCACGTTGTGTAAACAATGCACACCGAGGCACAACACACGGCATTCTAGCAGCTTACGGGCTAGGATATACCAGTGTTTTTCAACCACTGTGCCGCGGCACACTAGTGCATACTTGCCAACCCTCCCGGATTTTCCGGGAGACTCCCGAAATTCAGCGCCTCTCCCGAAAACCTCCCGGGACAAATTTTCTCCCGAAAATCTCCCGAAATTCAGGCGGAGCTGGAGGCCACGCCCCCTCCAGCTCCATGCGGACCTGAGTGACGTGTTGACAGCCTGTTCACAACATTGCCGTAAACAGCAATGTTGTGACACTTTTAAACAGGACAATACTGCCATCTACTGTACATGCAAATGTGACCCACCCATAATGTGTCACATTTTTGTGTTGATTTATTTATTTTATTTTGTGGTTTGAATTCGTTTTTGGAGCTGTCATTCCACATTTATCAGTATTCACATTGGTCAGTAGGGGGCAGTAGGGCGTTTCTTCCCAATTGAATGCTATCACCTGCAGACCGGAAGTGTCTTGTCATTCTGATGAGCGCGACCAGTCTGTGAACAATTGAAACGTCCTGTGTGCTTTTTCCTCCTGTATAACAGGTTAGTTTTGGTGAATCAACTCACTGAATAATATCCATGTGATCTTTATAAGTTTAAGTACACATTCTGATGGTGGAGCCTAACTCTAAAGTGTTTGTGAGTTGTAGTTTGTATTTGTGAATGAATCCAGTGCACAGCTGCAGTAATCAATACAAAAAGGCGACGTGAGTGCGCAATGTTTATATAGGAACTTCTGATCCTAATTCAGACTCCCAAATTAGAGCTCCCGTTTTCTTATTGATTTTATAATGTATATTTGTATAATGTGTGTGTTCTGAAATAGTGACAGAGAATAGAACAAGGATGGCCAATTCAACCCTTAACTCAACAATGAGTACATGAGTGTTGTGTGTGTATATGTGTAAATAAATGAACACATATATATATATATGTATATATATACATATATATATATATGTGTGTGGTTGGGGGCGTGGTTAAGAGATATATATATATATATATACATATAAGAAATACTTGACTTTCAGTGAATTCTAGCTATATATATATATATATATATATATATATATATATATATATATATATTTTATTACATATATATATATATATTTTTTTATTTTTTTTTTTATTACATATATATATATATATATATATATATATAGGTAATACAATATATATATATATATATATATATATATATATATATATATATATATATATATATAGCTAGAATTCACTGAAAGTCAAGTATTTCTTATATATATATATATATATATCTTAACCACGCCCCCAACCACGCCCCCACCTCCCGAAATCGGAGGTCTCAAGGTTGGCAAGTATGCACTAGTGTGCCATGAGATATTGTCTGTTGTGCCGTGGGAAATTATGCAACTTCACCTATTGGTCCCAAAAATATTTTTTTCAAATCCATAACTATAATCTGCAAATAATGCGCCGTTGCTTAGTGCAGTGTTTTTCAACCACTGTGCCGCGGCACACTAGTGTGCCGTGAGATACAGTCTGGTGTGCTGTGGGAGATTATCTAATTTCACCAGGCTATTTGGGTTAAAAAATATTTTTTGCAAACCAAATGATGTGTTGTTGTTGAGTGTCGGTGCTAACTAGAGCTCGGCAGAGTAACCGTGTAATACTCTTCCATATCAGTAGGTGGCAGCCGGTAGCTAATTGCTTTGTAGATGTCGGAAACAGAGGGTGGCAGTGTGCAGGTAAAAAAAGGTGTCTAACGCTTAAATTAAAAATAAACAAAAGGTGAGTACTCCTAAGAAAAGGCATTGAAGCTTAGGGAAGGCTATGCAGAACAAAACAAAAACTGAACTGGCTACAAAGTAAACTAAAAACAGAATGCTGGACGACAGCAAAGACTTACTGTGGAGCAAAGACGGCGTCCACAATATACATCCCAACATGGCATGACAATCAACAATGTCCCCACAAAGAGGGATACAAACAACTGAAATATTCTTGAATGCTAAAACAAAGTAGATGAAGGAAATATCGCTCAAAGGAAGACATGAAACTGCTACAGGAAAATACCAAAAAAAGAGAAAAAGCCACCAAAATAGGAGCGCAAGACAAAAACCAAAACACTACACACAGGAAAACAGCAAACAACTCCAAATAAGTCACGGCGTGATGTGACAGGTGGTGACAGTACACCTACTTTGAGACAAGAGCTATATTGATGCATGCTTGGTTATGCTTTAAAGTCATATCCAACAATTGCAACGACTTTTTACTGTTAACTGAGTTTCGTTTTTTAATGATTTCTGCTGGTGGTGTGCCTCCGCATTTTTTCAACGCAAAAAAATGTGCCTTGGCTCAAAAAAGGTTGAAAAACACTGGGATAGACTGACCATACGTCCTCTTTTCACCGGACATGTCCTCTATTGCGGAGCTGTCAGGGCGGAGTTTCTTAAATGCCTCAAATGTCCGGCATTTTGAGTTAGGTTTGCGTTTATTTTCCATGTGCGTTCAGGGTTAAGAAGGGGTTAAAAACAAAACAAATTGTGCGCGCAGCAGCATTGGTGAGGGAGGGGCAGAGGCAGAGAGAGAGAGAGAGTTATGATAAACGCGCATGCGACGCCAGGCTCTGCTTTTAATCCATAGATTTATCACATTTAATGTTTTATTATCTATAGCAGGGGTGTCAAAAGTGTGCCCCGGAGGTCATTTGCGGCCCACAGCTAATGTTTTAAAGGCCCACGGCACATTCTAAAAATACTATTAAAATAAACAGAAACATAACAAAAGTGAATTAAAAAAGCTTAAAGGTTAAATGTAATTTAGAAAAAGTTGCAATGTTGACTAATAAAACAAAGCTGTTTTTTTAGGGACCGAGTCCCTTTGGGACAGAGGACCCTATTGTATTCCTAGTGTTTTATTATTATACCGCCGCTTCTTTGAGCTGTAATTTAACCCCCTTAACATGATTTAAAACTCACCAAATTGGACACACACATCAGGACTGGCGAAAATTACGATCTAGCGCCCCCTAGGAAGAAAACACAGACAAAACTGCCTGTAACTCCCAGTAGGAATGTCGTAGAGACATGAAACACACACCTCTATGTAGGTCTCACTTAGACCTACATTCCATACACTGACAACCTCCAGCAAAAATTAACAGGAAGTTTGCAATTCCCCCTTCAAAACAAAAGTGGTGTAAAAACAGTCACCTTTTTTCAAACATTATCTCCTCTGAGCGCGTTTGTCTTGTCGGCTTCAAATTAGCACAGGAGAGAGATTGAACCCTTCTGATTAAAAGTTGATGAAAGAGTTTTAATTACTGCTCCGGTTTGGATTTTATGAGCCCTCAAAGTCGGCCCCGTCCATCGCTGCTTGCAGCTTTAATTTTCTTTCAAACTGTCATTGCTCAAAAACATAATATTGAATCAAAATCAATGTTATTAAGAATTTTTGACCTATCCAAGTCACATCAAATATTCCACTAAGAAAAATATTTTTGGTGGAAGATTTTGCAAATTTGGTAAATAAATAACCCAAAAATGTATATTTTGTTGTTTTCTTACTGTACCAAAAATGAACCGAACCGTGACCTTTAAACCGAGGTACGTACCGAACCGAAATTTTTGTGTACCGGTACATCCCTACATACATTTGTCTTGCTATCAAAATGGGTTATAGCTATTTAAAAAGCAGCAGCGCTTTGCCAAAAAGTGAGTTGACAATTACGGTTGAAAGCAGTTTTAAGCAATGTTCGATTTACAAAATGCATTAATTACTCTATTTTTTTTTAAACCTTGTTAAAGATGCACAAACTGTAAAGAATAATTTTGGCGACCAGAAAAGGTAAATTAGGATCAGGAGTAAGAAATGCCTAAGAATCATTCAAACAGGTTAATAATGACGATGTAACCCTTTATAAAGAAAGGTAACTAATTTGTATTCCGGGAAACTAGTGAAGGGGGAATGACGCCTCAGTGAGTGTATGGCACACTCACTAGCTCTACGGACACTGCACCAATACTGTTAGCGTTTCATAATGGTATTTAAAAAAGTCACTGCAAATAAAAATAATTGTTAGAAAATACAATTTAAGGCATCGACGCTTCAGTATCGTTCCACCCATTCACTACTAGTAAATACAGTGGTACCTCTTACGCTTATGAGTTTTTTGGTATACAAACTGTCTCCCAAAATGCTTTAAATGGTAAATAGACTGCTGGTATCGCGCTTTTGTACCTTCTCGGTACTCAAAGCGCTCAACCTACTGATGACGCAGCATCAGGAGAAACTGAGGGGTTCGGTATCTGGCTCAAGGACACTTCAACAAGGTCACAGGGCGACTGAGGATCGAACCCGCAACGAACTCTCTCACCTGAGCTAAGGTGCCATAGCAAGAACTCGGGCTACAACTTGCTCGCTAGCATTGGCTTATAGCTAGAGATCGACATCACTTTGTTTTCCAAGCATGGGAAAGAAGAAAGTGAGTATGAAGGACAGTGCTGAGAAGAAGTGAATGATATTGATTGAATTGAAGAAAGAAATCACAGAAAAAGGACATAACGTGTCGGCAACTTGGCCAAGCGGTTTGAGCGTATCACTGCTCGTCTGCACAATACTGAAGCAGAACAAGTCCAACGCCGGCCAAGGACATAAAAATAATATCTAAATGGCGGACATCTATCCATGAAAATATGGCAAAGCTGCTGATGGTGTGTTTGATGGGGAAGCAGTTCGAAGGAGGTACTGTAGACGTCCACTCTCCACGTTGTACATTATTATTACATTACTTCATAAAACTACATTCTATTGTGTTGATTTTGTACAAAATCTCTTATGTAAAAGTCACGTTACATGTTCAAAATTGTCATGACTTGGTCCTGGGGATTAGTTTTTCTAGAAGGCAACGGAAAGTTGGCTCGGGCGAGACGGGAATGTGAGAACATATTTTATTTAAACTTATCAAAAAAAGTACAAACGAAAAGCGCGCACAGTGGCGGAGAAACAACTTGGCTATGAAAACAAATACTTGCACAAAGGCAGAAACTATGAACAACAAAAAAACACTAACTGTGGCATTAATAAACAAAACTTACTTGGCATGGACAAAAGGAGCAGCGTGAATGATGGACATGAAAAAAGTGTCAGAAATGTGCAGAGCATAAATGTGGGATGTCACCAGACAGACAAACTGAAAACAATGAACTTAAATACTACAGACATGATTAACGAAAACAGGTGCGTGACTCAAAACGTGAAACAGGTGCGTGAGTCGTGAGGGCAGGTGAAAACTAATGGGTTGCTATGGTGACAAACAAGAGTGCACAATGAGTCCAAACGTGGAACAGGCGAAACTAATGGGTAATCATGGAAACAAGACAAGGGAGTGAAAAGCCAGAAACTAAAGAGTCCAATAACTAAACAAAACATGACTAAAACAAAACATGATTACACAGACCTGACAAAAATGGTGTTGCTTGGAGGGGGGAAGACACCAATTAAATTGATTTAAATGATTTCAATGCGGGCGGTGTTTCGCAATTCGGACTTTTCGAGGTACAATTCTGCTTCACAGAACAAATTAAACTCATATTCCGAGGCACCACTGCAAATAAAATGTATGCGACAAAGAGTTACATCATTAGTGACCTGTTTACACATGATCAATAAAGCCTTTATAATGGTATCTATACTGTATTGTAAAATGGTTCATTCAGGCTACATACAAAAGGAGCATACAACATCATTCATAGCCCATATAAATGATCAAATATATTAATGTGTGAATATTAGGGGTGTAACGGTACACAAAAATTTCGGTTCGGTACGTACCTCGGTTTAGAGGTCACGGTTCAGTTCACTTTCAGTACAGTAAGAAAACAACAAAATATACATTTTTTGGTTATTTATTTACCAAATTTGTAAACAATGGCTTTATCCTTTTAACATTGGGAACACTATAATAATTCTGCCCACGTTAATCAACATTAAACTGCCTCAAGTTGTGGCTCAGATTAAATAAAATGACAAAACTTTTCTACTACATATAAAAAGTGCAACATTAAACAGTTTCAAGTCAACTCATCATGCTTAATTTATTACAGCATTTGGGAAGCCTGGAGTTGATATATTATGTACATGTTATATTTTTATCAACATGTGATAGCAGGGACCCTGCCATTCAAAACTAGGCTGCTGCATTACTAATGATTAATGTAACTATAGCTGAAAAAATAGTAGCAATAGGAGAGACTATTCATCCCTGAACACCATGGAGTTCATGTAGGTTTAATGATGCACTTACATTATTATATCAACTATCAGAGACAGAAACTCTTCATTTAACATAATGTCCTTTTTTGCTGCTTTAACACAGCTCAATCAACACAGAAAAAGGTAAAGTGAAATAACAGACCATACTTGCCAACCCTCCCGAATTTTCCGGGAGACTCCCGAAATTCAGCGCCTCTCCCGAAAACCTCCCGGGACAAATATTCTCCCGAAAATCTCCCGATTTTCAGCCGGAGCTGGAGGGGGCGTGGCCTCCAGCTCCATGCGGACCTGAGTGAGGACAGCCTTTTTTTTATGACAGGAGGACAACAGGGTGACAAGAACTAAATCATCCAGACTAGAGATAAATTGTATTATTATGTAAATCTTACCTAAAATTAAATATATTTATTAATTACAAAAAAACTAAATACATTTTTACTATATTTTGCTAAAAACATCAAAATTAATTGTGTTTTTATTTGTATTTTTTCTGACTCCTTATTACATCCAGCCATAGAATTATACATTAAAATAAACATATATGAAATAATTAATTTTAAATGATCATAATAATTCATTTAAAATGACCATATTTAATTATTAAAATAATTGCTTGTTTATCAACAACTTTAGCATTTTATTCATTACATTTTGAAGCTCTCAGAAGCCAAGTTATGTTATATCCGTAAGAGTGCAAGTTTGAAGCATCAATTATCTAAACACAGTTTTGTTTGCATATTTTCAGGATGTATATATATATATATATATATATATATATATATATATATATATATATATATATATATATGTATATGTATATATGTATATGTATGTATATATGTATGTATATTTCATATATATATATATTTCATATATATATATATATATATATATATATATATATATATATATAAATGTATGTACTGTATGTATGTATGTGTATATATATATATATATATATATATATAAAAATGTATGTATGTACTGTATGTATGTATGTGTATATATATATATATATATATATATATATATATATATATATGAAATACTTGACTTGGTGAATTCTAGCTGTCAATATACACCTCCCCTCTTAACCACGCCCCCGCCCACAACCACGCCCCAGTCCCACCCCCGACCACGCCCCCCACCCCCCCACCTCCCGAAATCGGAGGTCTCAAGGTTGGCAAGTATATAACAGACAGACATGGCTTTGCTGTCCGTAACACACACACACACACACACACACACACCGCAAAATGAGCTAACGTTACACTAAAAGCGAATTAGCCTTCACCTCAAGCCAGGACTGCGAGCGAGCTGAGCTGCCTTTTATATTTCTAGAAGGTCAACGCGTTCATAATGATGTTACTAGTTGTTGACTGGGAGGTGTTTATTATAATTTGGGGAGATTCCGCAGCCTGATGATTACCTGCTAAACGCTAAGCACTGACTACATGCGCTCTGAATACACACTGCTGATTGGCTGTTACCGCTCTGTTTGTAACCAATCAGATGGTTGTGTGGGTGGGACAATGATGGGCGCTGTGTAGAGTACTGACAGAAACAAACTTAATATGTTCAGGTGGAAACTCGTTCGGTACACCTCCGAACCGAACCGAAACCCCCATACCGAAACAGTTCAATACAAATACACGTACCGTTACACCCCTCGTGAATAAACAGCATTACTAAATGTTTACAAATGTATTTTTAAGCCTTTATGAACTGTACTAATATTGTAAAAGGGTTAATTTACACAATATTCAACCCTGATTTTGGCCTTGTGTAGAAAAAGTAAAACATAGACACAAGTAGGTAACTTCAAGGACAATTATAGGCTCTTAACCTACACCTGCAGGCACTTGTTTACATTAAAATACCAACGCTACAATGTTGTACTGTAAACCAAATTAGGAAAAGTTCAGATATCGGACCGGTTTGGTACAGTCACTAGAAGATAGATTTAATCCAGTTTACACAACTTGAATACGAACGGTTTGTGTTGCGTTCACACCACACAGTCGGAGGAATGGACCGATAGTCCCATTGGCGCCGACTCTGCAACTACATCCTCTCACTTTGAACAGAGCAGGTACAGTCGTGAGCAGATAGCTAGATCTACTACTATGAATACTACTACTACAACAACTTGGATGCTTGCTAGCTAACTCTCAGGAAGCTGTGTACGCAGCACTGTGTTCAAGGGGACGACTAAAAAGGTTTACAAGCTGGGCCTTAAGGCAATATGAACAAAAAACAAAAAAAAAGCCCTTATGCTGAATCTAGAGTAGCTCACAAAAACGAGTACATTACAGGGATCATGTATGTCTTCTATATGTGTGGCTATACTTTGGAGTAGCCAGTGTGCAGCTTGTACAGAAGCATTCATTTACAAAACCCAAACCAAGTTGTCACGTTGTGGAAATGGTAAATAAAAACCGAATACAATGATTTGCAAATCCTTTTCAACTTATATTCAATTGAATAGACTGCAAAGACAAGATATTCAATGATCGAACTGAGAAACTTATTTTTTTTGTTGCAAATAATAATTAACTTAGAATTTAATGGCAGGAGCACATTGCAAAAAAGTTGGCACAGGGGCATTTTTACCACTGTGTTACATGGCCTTTCCTTTTAACAACACTCAGTAAAGGTTTGGGAACTGAGGAGACACATTTTTGAAGCTTTTCAGGTGGAATTATTTCCCATTCTTGCTTGATGTACAGCTTAAGTTGTTCAACAGTCCGGGGGTCTCCGTTGTGGTATTTTAGGCTTCGAAATGTGCCACACATTTTCAATGGGAGACAGGTCTGGACTACAGGCAGGCCAGTCTAGTACCCGCACTCTTTTACTACGAAGCCACGCTGTTGTAACACGTGCAGAATGTGGCTTGGCATTGTCTTGCTGAAATAAGCAGGGGCGTCCATGAAAAAGACGTTGCTTGGATGGCAACACATGTTGCTCCAAAACCTGTACCGAATTTTTCGGACTATAAGTCGCAGTTTTTTTCATAGTTTGGCCGGGGGTGCGACTTATACTCAGAAGCGACTTATGTGTGAAATGATTAACACTTTACCGTAAAATATCAAATAATATTATTTATCTCATTCACGTAAGAGACTAGACCAGGGGTTGGCAACCCAAAATGTTGAAAGAGCCATATTGGACCAAAAATACAAAAAAAAAATCTGTCTGGAGCCACAAAAAATTAAAAGCCATATTACATACAGATAGTGTGTCATGAGATATAAATTGAATTAAGAGGACTTAAAGGAAACTAAATTAGCTCAAATATAGCCACAAATGAGGCATTATGATGCAATAAGTACATATAGCTAGCCTAAATAGCATGTTAGCATCGATTAGCTTGCAGTCATGCAGTGACCAAATATGTCTGATTAGCACTCCAACAAGTCAATAACATCAACAAAACTCACCTTTCATGCACAACCTTAAAAGTTTAGTAAACAAAATGAGACAGAAAAAGAAGTGGCATAAAACACGTTCTAGAAAGTTATACATGTAAACACACTACGGTGAGTTCAAGGACCACCAAAATTAGTAGGACAAAACGGGGCTCGCCAAATACTCGAATCAGTGAAGCATGTTTAATATAAACAGTGTGCTTTATAACAATTAGGGAGGTTTGTGTCATGTTTGTCCTCCTACAGAAACCATATTAAAACAAAAAATAGATTGTTTTCCCCTCATCTTTTTCCATTTTTCATACATTTCTGAAAAAGCTCCAGAGAGCCACTAGGGCGGCGCTAAAGAGCCGCATGCGGCTCTAGAGCCGCGGGTTGCCGACCCCTGGACTAGACGTATAAGATTTCATGGGATTTAGCGATTAGGAGTGACAGATTGTTTGGTAAACGTATAGCATGTTCTATATGTTATAGTTATTTGAATGACTCTTACCATAATATGTTACGTTAACATACCAGTTGGTTATTTATGCCTCATATAACGTACACTTATTCAGCCTGTTGTTCACTATTCTTGATTTATTTTAAATTGCCTTTCAAATGTCTATTGTTGGTGTTGGCTTTTATCAAATACATTTCCCCCAAAAATGCGACTTATACTCCAGTGCGACTTATACATGTTTTTTTCCTTCTTTATTATGCATTTTCGGCCGGTGCGACTTATACTCCGAAAAATACAGTGTGAATGGTGCCTTCACAGATGTGTAAGTTACCCATGTCTTGGGTATTTCTCCAGATTCTCTGAACCTTTTGATGATATTACGGACCGTAGATGGTGAAATCCCTAAATTCCTTGCAATACTTACTTACTTAGGCCTTTAAATTCTCTAAGGAACATAGGCCATTGATGAAACTCCTCCATCCCCTTTCGGTCTTGTGCCTTCCGCTCCAGTTGTTGCCATGACGGCCCTTGCACCTTCATCTCCTGCTCTGTGGTTCTTCTCCAGGTGGCTCCAGGCCTTCCTCTCTTCCTCTTGCCTTGCGGGTTCCATTTTAGAGCATGTTTCGTGATTGATCTATTGTGTCTACGCAGTGTGTGACCAATCCAGTTCCATTTCCTCCTCCTGATTTGTGTTTCTATTGTGTCTTGTCTAGTGAGGTCCCACAGGTTGGCATTGGAGACGGTGTTAGCTCAGTAGATACCCAGGACTTGTCTAGTGAGGTCCCACAGGTTGGCATTGGAGATGGAGTTAGGCCAGTAAATACCCAGGACTTGTCTAGTGAGGTCCCACAGGTTGGCATTGGAGATGGTGTTAGGCCAGTAGATACCCAGGACTTGTCTAGTGAGGTCCCACAGGTTGGCATTGGAGATGGTGTTAGGCCAATAGATACCCAGGACTTGTCTAGTGAGGTCCCACAGGTTGGCATTGGAGATGGTGTTAGGCCAGTAGATACCCAGGACTTGTCTAGTGAGGTCCCACAGGTTGGCATTGGAGATGGTGTTAGGCCAGTAGATACCCAGGACTTGTCTAGTGAGGTCCCACAGGTTGGCATTGGAGATGGTGTTAGGCCAGTAGATACCCAGGATTTGTCTAGTGAGGTCCCACAGGTTGGCATTGGAGACGGTGTTAGGCCAGTAGATACCCAGGACTTGTCTAATGAGGTCCCACAGGTTGGCATTGGAGATGGAGTTAGGCCAGTAAATACCCAGGACTTGTCTAGTGAGGTCCCACAGGTTGGCATTGGAGATGGTGTTAGGCCAGTAGATACCCAGGACTTGTCTAGTGAGGTCCCACAGGTTGGCATTGGAGATGGTGTTAGGCCAATAGATACCCAGGACTTGTCTAGTGAGGTCCCACAGGTTGGCATTGGAGATGGTGTTAGGCCAGTAGATACCCAGGACTTGTCTAGTGAGGTCCCACAGGTTGGCATTGGAGATGGTGTTAGGCCAGTAGATACCCAGGACTTGTCTAGTGAGGTCCCACAGGTTGGCATTGGAGATGGTGTTAGGCCAGTAGATACCCAGGACTTGTCTAGTGAGGTCCCACAGGTTGGCATTGGAGATGGTGTTAGGCCAGTAGATAACCAGGACTTGTCTAGTGAGGTCCCACAGGTTGGCATTGGAGATGGTGTTAGGCCAGTAGATACCCAGGACTTGTCTAGTGAGGTCCCACAGGTTTGCATTGGAGATGGTGTTAGGCCAGTAAATACCCAGGACTTGTCTAGTGAGGTCCCACAGGTTGGCATTGGAGATGGTGTTAGGCCAGTAGATACCCAGGACTTGTCTAGTGAGGTCCCACAGGTTGGCATTGGAGATGGTGTTAGGCCAGTAGATACCCAGGACTTGTCTAGTGAGGTCCCACAGGTTGGCATTGGAGATGGTGTTAGGCCAGTAGATACCCAGGACTTGTCTAGTGAGGTCCCACAGGTTGGCATTGGAGATGGTGTTAGGCCAGTAGATACCCAGGACTTGTCTAGTGAGGTCCCACAGGTTGGCATTGGAGATGGTGTTAGACCAGTAGATACCCAGGACTTGTCTAGTGAGGTCCCACAGGTTGGCATTGGAGATGGTGTTAGGCCAGTAGATACCCAGGACTTGTCTAGTGAGGTCCCACAGGTTGGCATTGGAGATGGTGTTAGGCCAGTAGATACCCAGGACTTGTCTAGTGAGGTCCCACAGGTTGGCATTGGAGATGGTGTTAGGCCAGTAGATTCCCAGGACTTGTCTAGTGAGGTCCCACAGGTTGGCATTGGAGATGGTGTTAGGCCAGTAGATTCCAAGGACTTGTCTAGTGAGGTCCCACAGGTTTGCATTGGAGATGGTGTTAGGCCAGTAGATACCCAGGACTTGTCTAGTGAGGTCCCACAGGTTGGCATTGGAGACGGTGTTAGGCCAGTAGATACCCAGGATTTGTCTAGTGAGGTCCCACAGGTTGGCATTGGAGACGGTGTTAGGCCAGTAGATACCCAGGACTTGTCTAATGAGGTCCCACAGGTTGGCATTGGAGATGGAGTTAGGCCAGTAGATACCCAGGACTTGTCTAGTGAGGTCCCACAGGTTGGCATTGGAGATGGTGTTAGGCCAGTAGATACCCAGGACTTGTCTAGTGAGGTCCCACAGGTTTGCATTGGAGATGGTGTTAGGCCAGTAGATACCCAGGACTTGTCTAGTGAGGTCCCACAGGTTGGCATTGGAGACGGTGTTAGGCCAGTAGATACACAGGACTTGTCTAATGAGGTCCCACAGGTTGGCATTGGAGATGGAGTTAGGCCAGTAGATACCCAGGACTTGTCTAGTGAGGTCCCACAGGTTGGCATTGGAGATGGTGTTAGGCCAGTAGATACCCAGGACTTGTCTAGTGAGGTCCCACAGGTTTGCATTGGAGATGGTGTTAGGCCAGTAGATACCCAGGACTTGTCTAGTGAGGTCCCACAGGTTGGCATTGGAGATGGTGTTAGGCCAGTAGATACCCAGGACTTGTCTAGTGAGGTCCCACAGGTTGGCATTGGAGACGGTGTTAGGCCAGTAGATACACAGGACTTGTCTAGTGAGGTCCCACAGGTTGGCATTGGAGATGGTGTTAGGCCAGTAGATACCCAGGACTTGTCTAGTGAGGTCCCACAGGTTGGCATTGGAGATGGTGTTAGGCCAGTAGATACCCAGGACTTGTCTAGTGAGGTCCCACAGGTTGGCATTGGAGATGGTGTTAGGCCAGTAGATACCCAGGACTTGTCTAGTGAGGTCCCACAGGTTGGCATTGGAGATGGTGTTAGGCCAGTAGATAACCAGGACTTGTCTAGTGAGGTCCCACAGGTTGGCATTGGAGATGGTGTTAGGCCAGTAGATACCCAGGACTTGTCTAGTGAGGTCCCACAGGTTTGCATTGGAGATGGTGTTAGGCCAGTAGATACCCAGGACTTGTCTAGTGAGGTCCCACAGGTTGGCATTGGAGATGGTGTTAGGCCAGTAGATACCCAGGACTTGTCTAGTGAGGTCCCACAGGTTGGCATTGGAGATGGTGTTAGGCCAGTAGATACCCAGGACTTGTCTAGTGAGGTCCCACAGGTTGGCATTGGAGATGGTGTTAGGCCAGTAGATACCCAGGACTTGTCTAGTGAGGTCCCACAGGTTGGCATTGGAGATGGTGTTAGGCCAGTAGATACCCAGGACTTGTCTAGTGAGGTCCCACAGGTTGGCATTGGAGATGGTGTTAGGCCAGTAGATACCCAGGACTTGTCTAGTGAGGTCCCACAGGTTGGCATTGGAGATGGTGTTAGGCCAGTAGATACCCAGGACTTGTCTAGTGAGGTCCCACAGGTTGGCATTGGAGATGATGTTAGGCCAGTAGATACCCAGGACTTGTCTAGTGAGGTCCCACAGGTTGGCATTGGAGATGGTGTTAGGCCAGTAGATACCTAGGAGGCGACCGAGGCAGCGGTTGAAGAATGTCTGTATTTTGTTGAGTATGTTGGCGGTGGGGCAGCACGGTGGAAGAGGGGTTAGTGCGTCTTCCTCACAATACGAAGGTCCTGAGTAGTCTTGGGTTCAATCCCAGGCTCGGGATCTTTCTGTATGGAGTTTGCATGTTCTCCCCGTGACTGCGTGGGTTCCCTCCGGGTACTCCAGCTTCCTCCCACCTCCAAAGACATGCACCTGGGGATAGGTTGATTGGCAACACTAAATTGGCCTTAGTGTGTGAATGTTGTCTGTCTATCTGTGTTGGCCCTGTGATGAGGTGGCGACTTGTCCAGGGTGTACTCCGCCTTCCGCCCGATTGTAGCTGAGATAGGCTCCAGCGCCCCCAAGAACCCAAAGGGAATAAGCGGTAGAAAATGGATGGATGGATGGATGTTGGCGGTGATCTTCCAGGTTTCTGAACTGTAGAGTGAGGTGGATTTGACGTTTGAGTTGAAGATTTGCAGTTTGGTCTTGAGTGATATGTTTTTTTTGCTTTCGGAAAAATGAACGTGGTCCTTGCTTTTCCAATTCTGGCACTGACATCCTCCTCCGTTCTTCCGTCCGCAGCAATAATTCCTTGCAATAGCTGGTTGAGAAATGTTGTTCTTAAACAATTTGCTCACGCATTTGTTGACAAAGTGGTGACCCTCGCCCCAGCCTAGTTTGTGAATGACTGAGCATTTCATGGAAGCTGCTTTTATACCCAATCATGGCACCCACCTGTTCCCAATTACCCCTGTTCACCTGTGGGCATACTTGCCAACCCCCCCGAATTTTCCGGGAGACTACCGAATTTCCCCAAGTGGAGGAGTTCAAGTACCTCGGAGTCTTGTTCACGAGTGAGGGAAGAGTGGATCGTGAGATCGACAGGCGGATCGGTGCGGCGTCTTCAGTAATGCGGACGCTGTATCGATCCGTTGTGGTGAAGAAGGAGCTGAGCCGGAAGGCAAAGCTCTCAATTTACCGGTCGATCTACGTTCCCATCCTCACCTATGGTCATGAGCTTTGGGTTATGACCGAAAGGACAAGATCACGGGTACAAGCGGCCCAAATGAGTTTCCTCCGCCGGGTGGTGGGGCTCCCCCTTAGAGATAGGGTGAGAAGCTCTGCCATCCGGGGGGAGCTCAAAGTAAAGCCGCTGCTCCTCCAAATCGAGAGGAGCCAGATGAGGTGGTTCGGGCATCTGGTCAGGATGCCACCCGAACGCCTTCCTAGGGAGGTGTTTAGGGCAAGTCCGACCGGTAGGAGGCCACGGGGAAGACCCAGGACACGTTGGGAAGACTATGTCTCCCGGCTGGCCTGGGAACGCCTCGGGGTCCCACAGGAAGAGCTGGACGAAGTGGCTGGGGAGAGGGAAGTCTGGGCTTCCCTGCTTAGGCTGCTTCCCCCGCGACCCGACCTCAGATAAGCGGAAGAAGACGGATGGATGGATGGACTACCGAATTTCAGTGCCTCTCCCGAAAATCTCCCGGGACAACCATTCTCCCGAATTTCTCCCGATTTCCAGCCCGACAACATTATTGGGGGCGTGTCTTAAAGGCACTGCCTTTAGCGTCGTCTCTCACCTGAAAAGGAGACTATTATATATGTCTCCGTTATCCATAGGTTTATCTATCACCCATAAAGTAGGCAGGCACGGAGCTATATCTCAGCGTGTGTTTATTCCAGCCGGCACGTTAATACACTGACACACAACATCCGGATTCCCATCATGCATTGCTTCAAAACTACGGCAAGTAGTAATGTCCAAAATTTCCAGCCAGACAAACAATATTGGGGGCGTGCCTTAAAGGACTATTATATATGTCTCCGTTATCCATAGGTTTATCTATAACCCATAACATGGACATAGTCACTCATGAACGGTCAGAGAAGCACAATGCAGTATTATGGGCCACCTTGCAAGCAACATCCCGTTCTCATTTGTGGATGTTTTCAACAAATCCGTGAAGGATATGTTCCCGGATTCAGAGATTGCTCGCCAGTACTCAAATGGCAGAACAAGGGCTACTCAATAAGTAAGCAGCAAGTACAGTACAGTTAGTAGTACAACTGTGTTTTCATTACTGTGTACTGTACTATATATATATATATATATATATATATATATATATATATATATATATATATATATATATATATATATACAAACCCCGTTTCCATATGAGTTGGGAAATTGTGTTAGATGTAAATATAAACGGAATACAATGATTTGCAAATCCTTTTCAACCCATATTCAGTTGAATGCACTACAAAGACAACATATTTGATGTTCAAACTCACAAACTTTATATTTTTTTTGCAAATAATAATTAACTTAGAATTTCATGGCTGCAACACGTGCCAAAGTAGTTGGGAAAGGGCATGTTCACCACTGTGTTACATGGCCTTTCCTTTTAACAACACTCAGTAAACGTTTGGGAACTGAGGAGACACATTTTTGAAGCTTCTCAGGTGGAATTATTTACCATTCTTGCTTGATGTACAGCTTAAGTTGTTCAACAGTCCGGGGGTCTCAGTTGTGCTATTTTAGGCTTCATAATGCGCCACACATTTTCTATGGGAGACAGGTCTGGACTACAGGCAGGCCAGTCTAGTACCCGCACTCTTTTACTACGAAGCCACGTTGATGTAACACGTGGCTTGGCATTGTCTTGCTGAAATAAGCAGGGGCGTGCATGGTAACGTTGCTTGGATGGCAACATATGTTGCTCCAAAACCTGTATGTACCTTTCAGCATTAATGGTGCCTTCACAGATGTGTAAGTTACCCATGTATTGGGTGTTTCTCCAGATTCTCTGAACCCTTTGATGATACTACGGACCGTAGATGTTGAAATCCCTAAATTCCTTGCAATAGCTGGTTGAGAAAGGTTTGCTTACACATTTGTTGACAAAGTGGTGACCCTCGCCCCATCCTTGTTTGTGAATGACTGAGCATTTCATGGAATCTACTTTTATACCCAATCATGGCACCCACCTGTTCCCAATTAGCCTGTTCACCTGTGGGATGTTCCAAATAAGTGCTTGATGAGCATTCCTCAACTTTATCAGTATTTATTGCCAACTTCTTTGTCACGTGTTGCTGGCATCAAATTCTAAAGTTAATGATTATTTGCAAAAAAAAACAATGTTTATCAGTTTGAACATCAAATATGTTGTCTTTGTAGCATATTCAACTGAATATGGGTTGACAATTATTTGCAAATCATTGCATTCCGTTTATATTTACATCTAACACAATTTCCCAACTCATATGGAAACGGGGTTTGTATATATAAGAAATACTTTAATTTCAGTGAATTCTAGCTATAAATATACTCCTCCCCTCACACCCCCAATCTCCCAAATTCGGAGGTCTCAAGGTTGGCAAGTTCACCTGTGGGATGTTCCAAATAAGTGTTTGATGAGCATTCCTCAATGTTCTCAGTCGTTTTTGCCACTCGTGCCAGCTTTTTTGGATCATGTTGCAGGCATCAAATTCCAAATGAGCTAATATTTGCCAAAAATAACAAAGTTTACCAGTTAGAACATGAAATATCTTGTCTTTGCAGTGTATTCAATTGAATATAAGTTGAAAAGGATTTGCAAATCATTGTATTCTGTTTTTATTTACCATTTACACAACATGACAACTTCACTGGTTTTGGGGTTTTGTACTATCAAGTGAAAATGAGTCAAACGCACAGTCGGGAAGGGATTCATATGCCCACGCGTTCCTGGTGGATCTGGCGTGAGAGGAAGGCAGGGGGTGTGTTGAAAATGGTGTAAAGCACCATTCTACATAGCAACTGACGCTGTGGTCAAAGTTGGAATTGCCACAAAAAAACATTTTAAGAAAATTGATAGTACACCTCCCTAATTTGTCACGTTTCATGTGTCAGGTAAACCATGCCAAATGGGGGCATATGAATCCCCTTTCTACTGTAATTGTCTTAAATATCTGACAAATGAAGGAAGTACCAAGATGGTGGTACGGTCCGGGGGTGCATGAGTGCCACTGGCACTGGGGAGCTGTGGTTCACCGAGGAGAACAATCAATTCCAAAGTCCAAACACACCTCTGAGAGGACAAGTGCCTGGCTGAGGAAGCTGAACGTGACTGAGTGGACAAGTGCGTCTCCTCCACACCCGAACCCAATCGAGCACCTGTGGGGGCTACCCTTAAGCGGAGGAAAGGTGGAGGAGCACAATATGTCTAAAAATCCACCAGGGGAGACTTCATGGAGGCGGAGGAGAATTCCTTGAACGACCCGCTCAATTCCACGCCCAAGAGCATCGAGGCAGTGCTCGACAACAATGACGCTCACAAGAACTATTCAAGACCGAGGACACATGTTGACTGTGTGCTGACAAGACTATACCAGCTGTGTGTGGACTCCTTTTCAGTTGCGCCAGTGTCTGTCTGCCAGAGGATAAGAAGATGTAGCAGTAGGGATCAGTGTTGCCAACTTACCCACGTTGTTGCTGAGTCACACTGTAAGACCCTTCTGGATACGCTTTTT
This sequence comes from Nerophis lumbriciformis, assembly GCF_033978685.3. Classification (NCBI taxonomy): domain Eukaryota; kingdom Metazoa; phylum Chordata; class Actinopteri; order Syngnathiformes; family Syngnathidae; genus Nerophis; species Nerophis lumbriciformis. The sequence goes on from NC_084548.2 coordinate 4,814,370, forward strand.
CTACAAAGTGAGAAGCGACAAATCTTGTGAAGGAAACTTTAGGCGACTGTGACATGAAAGCTGTTGGTGTTATTCGGGGGGAAAAAACACTAAAAGAAGCAACGTAGAAAAAGTTACCGTTATTTTTCGGACTATAAATCGCAGTTTTTTCATAGTTTGGCCGCGGGTGCGACTTATACTCAGGAGCGACTTATGTGTGAAATGATTAACACATTAGCGTAAAATATGAAATAATATTATTTATCTCATTCACGTAAGAGACTAGACGTATAAGATTTCATGGGATTTAGCGATTAGGAGTGGACAGATTGTTTGGTAAACGTATAGCATGTTCTATATCAGGGGTCGGCAACCTTTACCAGTCAAAGAGCCATTTTGACCAGTTTCGCAAATTATAGACAACAATGGGAGCCGCATATTTTTTTTTTTAATTTAAATGAAATAAGCACTGTATATAAAGTTTTTTTTTGGCACTTGTCAGCGTCATGTGTGCCGTGATGGTACAGCATATAGCACCCACTACAACCAGCGTGCCTGATCAGCTACACGTTTTATGGAGTTTCCGCTTGCTCACGTAGGTGACAGCAAGGCATACTTAGTCAACAACCACACAGGTTACACTGATGGTGGCGGTATAAAAAAAAACTATAACACTCTTACTAATAATGCGCCACACTGTGAACCCACACCAAACAAGAATGACAAACACATTTCAGGAGAACATCTGCACAGTAACACAACATAAACACAACAGGACAAATACCCAGAATCCCATGCAGCCCTAACTCTTCCGGGATACATTATACACCCCCGCTACCAAACCCCGCCCACTTCAACCGACGCACAGAGGGGGGGGGGGGGGGGGGGGGGGGGGTTGATGTTTGAGGGAGTGGGGCGGGGTTTGGTGGTAGCAGGGGTGTATAATGTAGCCCGGAAGAGTCAGGGCTGCATGGGATTCTGGTGTTTGTTCTGTTGTGTTTATGTTGTGTTAAGGTGCAGATGTTCTCCAGAAATGTGTTTGTCATTCTTGTTTGGTTTTGGTTCAAAGTGTGGCGCATTATTAGTAAGAGTGTTAAAGTTGTTTTATATGACCACCGTCAGTGTAACCTGTGTGGCTGTTGACCAAGTATGCCTTGCTGTCACCTACGTGTGCAAGCAGAAGATGTATACTGTATAAAAAGTGTTGGGCTAGCACGCTGTCAATACAGATTGTAGAGAGCGCCAAATGTTGTACCATCATGGCACGCCTTTATTATAGCTGTAAGGGTGAAAATCGGTTAATATTAATCCCGGGAGTTTTCTGCGAGAGGCACGGAAGTCTCACGGGAAAATTGGGGGGTTCAGCAAGTAAGCTGCTGAGCCGCATCAGAGTGATCAAAGAGCCGCATGCGGCTCCGGAGCCGCGGGTTGCCGACCCCTGTTCTATATTTTATAGTTATTTGAATGACTCTTACCATAATATGTTACGTTAACATACCAGTTGGTTATTTATGCCTCATATAACGTACACTTATTCAGCCTGTTGTTCACTATTCTTGATTTATTTTGAATTGCCTTTCAAATGTCTATTCTTGGTGTTGGATTTATCAAACAAATTTCCCCCAAAAATGCGACTTATACTCCAGTGCAACTTATATATGTTTTTTTTTCCTTCTTTATTATGCATTTTCGGCCGGTGCGACTTATACTCCGGAGCGACTTATACAGTATAAATTTGCTTTAGTACAAAACATGCATTACATTTTATTCAACTTTGATTGAAAAAGGTATAAAATTCGTTAAATAAAGTGTGAACATTTTTGGAAATTGGGCGGACAGGCCCTCAAATTAAAATTCTGTCAGGGCCTCAATTTAGCTGTGTAAAAAAATATGAATTCTGTACCAAATATAACTGTAGTTTACCGCATTTTTCGGAGTATAAGTCGCTCCGGAGTATAAGTCGCACCGGACGAAAATGCATAATTAAGAAAGAAAAAAAACATATATAAGTCGCACTGGAGTATAAGTCGCATTTTTTGGGGACATTTATTTGATAAAAGCCAATGTGTAATTTGACGAAAATGAAGTCATAATGTCACATATTAAATTGTAATATTATGGTAAAAAATTACCTAATAATTTAACTATAATAAAGTTGTATGGCAAAGGGAGACAAATATTACATGATTTTTATTGTCATTCAAATTTGAACTTTACAGCACAGATAAGAACGAAATTTCGTTACATAAGCTCATGGTAGTATATTAAATTATCTTAATTTTAGATGAAAAGTAAAGGTTACTTTTAAAAAAAAAACAATGTGTATAATTTTACCAGAAAAAATATGCAATTTCATTTGACAAAAGGAGATTTTGTAAAAAAAAAAAAAAAAAAAAAAATCTTGTGATTTTACACAAATACATGTGTAATTTGACGTAAATGAAGTCATAATGTCACATATTAAATTGTAATATTATGGTAAAAATTTACCTAATAATTTAACTATAGTAAAGTTGTATGGCAAAGGTAGACAAATATTACATGAACCGTATTTTTTGGAGTATAAGTCGCATCGGCCGAAAATGCACAATAAAGAAGGAAAAAAACACATATAAGTCGCACTGGAGTATAAGTCGCATTTTTTGGGGGAAATTTATTTGATAAAAGCCAACACTAAGAATAGACATTTGAAAGGCAATTTAAAATAAATAAAGAATAGTGAACAACAGGCTGAATAAGTGTACGTTATATGAGGCATAAATAACCAACTGGTATGTTAACGTAACATATTATGGTAAGAGTCATTCAAATAACTATAACATATAGAACATGCTATACGTTTACCAAACAATCTGTCACTCCTAATCGCTAAATCCCATGAAATCTTATACGTCTAGTCTCTTACGTCAATGAGATAAATAATATTATTTGATGTTTTACGGTAATGTGTTAATCATTTCACACATAAGTCGCTCCTGGGTATAAGTCGCACCCCCGGCCAAACTATGAAGAAAAACTGCGGTATATAGTCGGAAAAATACGGTAGTCGATAAATTGCACATGTTCCTGGCTCAACCCAGCCCAGGATTTGATCTCTCTACGCCACATGACCATCCGAGCGGCAACACTTTGTGTCACGGCAAGAAAATAGGAAGGCATTGGTGAAATTTGCCAGGATATTCTTCTCATTGACAGAGCATGAAGGGGCTAGGAATATGTTTGTGGTACAATGTCATGTAGTGCGTCCTGTTATCCAATAATTTACATTGTACACACGCTTCTTCGCGCAAAACCGGGCCCCCACTGATCGTGAGGCCCTACGCACAGCGCATGTTTTGCCAACAGGGCACTATTTGCCAATGCGTCATGGCCAATTATTCACAATCGACGATTACTTGAAATGGGTACTGGATTCGGTACTTTTATAGGCACCGACCAAATTCAGTCGGTACTACTAGGTATCGATTCACGTGAAATCAAACGGTGCCTTATTGCAATACCTTTGTTGACGTGTTACGTCCGTTTGCGGACTCGGCACCGGCTCAAACACTTTGGCGGCGTCTGCAATATTGATTGACACCCGCAAACCTCTTCTAGATAATGTTGGAATCCTCAAAGCCAACAACATAAGAAAAAAGGCACACATGCGTAAAATAAGGCTCCACTTTTTAAAATGTGCCAGCGTGATGCTAATTTATATTGCATTCGCCATATAAATGCTACTAATTAGCATTAGCAATTTTACATGGCTACTTCAACACCTCTAAATTTGGGAGTGAAAACTACAACTAAGATGCACATTGCAATCAAACAGCTGGTGTTGAATAATTATTATATATTAGTGTTATTATATATACAGTACAGGCCAAAAGTTTGGACACACCTTCTCATTCAATGTGTTGTCTTTATTTTCATGACTATTTACATTGTCACTGAAGGCATCACAACTGTGGAGTTATGTACCGTATTTTTCGGAGTATAAGTCGCACCGGCCGAAAATGCATAATAAAGAAGGAAAAAACATATATAAGTCGCACTGGAGTATAAGTCGCATTTTTGGGGAAATTTAATTGCTAAAATCCAACACCAAGAATAGACATTTGAAAGGCAATTTAAAATAAATCAAGAATAGTGAACAACAGGCTGAATAAGTGTACGTTATATGAGGCATAAATAACCAACTGGTATGTTAACGTAACATATTATGGTAAGAGCCATTCAAATAACTATAACATATAGAACATGCTATATGTTTACCAAACAATCTGTCACTCCTAATCGCTAAATCCCATGAAATCTTATACGTCTAGTCTCTTACGTGAATGAGATAAATAATATTATTTGATATTTTACGCTAATGTGTTAATAATTTCAAACATAAGTCGCTCCTGAGTATAAGCCGGCCAAACTATGAAAAAAACTGCGACTTGTGAGAAGCGACAAATCTTGTGAAGAAACTTTAGGCGACTGTGACATGAAAGCTGTTGGTGTTATTCGGGGGAAAAAAACACTAAAAGAAGCAACGTAGAAAAAGTTACCGTATTTTTCGGACTATAAGTGGCAGTTTTTTTCATAGTTTGGCCGGGGGTGCGACTTATACTCAGGAGCGACTTATGTGTGAAATGATTAACACATTAGCGTAAAATATCAAATAATATTATTTATCTCATTCACGTAAGAGACTAGTCCAGGGGTCGGCAACCCAAAATGTTGAAAGAGCCATATTGGACCAAAAATACAAAAACAAATCTGTCTGGAGCCACAAAAAATTAAAAGCCATATTACATACAGATAGTGTGTCATGAGATATAAATTGAATTAAGAGGACTTAAAGGAAACTAAATGAGCTCAAATATAGCTACAAATGAGGCATAATGATGCAATATGTACATATAGCTAGCCTAAATAGCATGTTAGCATCGATTAGCTTGCAGTCATGCAGTGACCAAATATGCCCGATTAGCACTCCACACAAGTCAATAACATCAACAAAACTCACCTTTGTGCATTCACGCACAACATTAAAAGTTTGGTGGACAAAATGAGACAGAAAAAGAAGTGGCATAAAACACGTCCTAGCAAGTCGGAGAAAGTTATACATGTAAACAAACCACGATAAGTTCAAGGACCGCCAAAATTAGTAGGACAAAACGGCGCTTGCCAAATACTCGAATCAGTGAAGCATGTTTAATATAAACAGTGTGCTTTATAACAATTAGGGAGGTTTGTGTCATGTTTGTTCTCCTACAGAAACCATATTAAAACAAAAAATATTTTTTTTCCCCTCATCTTCTTCCATTTTTTATAAATTTTTTAAAAAGCTCCAGAGAGCCACTAGGACGGCGCTAAAGAGCCGCATGCGGCTCAAGAGCCGCGGGTTGCCGACCCCCGGACTAGACGTATAAGATTTCATGGGATTTAGCGATTAGGAGTGACAGATTGTTTGGTAAACATATAGCATGTTCTATATGTTATAGTTATTTGAATGACTCTTACCATAATATGTTACGTTAACATACCAGTTGGTTATTTATGCCTCATATAACGTACACTTATTCAGCCTGTTGTTCACTATTCTGTATTTACGTCTGCGGGTCTAACACAGACCCGCAGACGTGAGCACATCACCCCTATATTAGCGTCCCTTCACTGGCTCCCTGTGCGTTATCGAATCAATTTTAAACTCCTTTTATTTGTTTTTAAATGTCTAAACAACCTCGTGCCAACCTATCTCTCCGACCCCCTTCAGCCTTACTGCCCCACCCGATCCCTAAGATCAGCTGATCAGCTGCTGTTGACGGTCCCTGACACGAGGCTGAAGTTTAGAGGTGACAGAGCTTTCGCCGTTGCTGCTCCCAAGCTCTGGAACGACCTACCTCTGAGTGTTAGACAGGCCTCCTCTCTTCCTGTTTTTAAATCTCTCTTAAAAACATACTTTTATTCCATGGCTTTTAACACTGAGTGATATCCATCCTGCAATGGCGCCCCATAATACACCTGCTGTGAACCTGTTTTTATGTTTTATTTATTCTATTTTTTTTTTTTATCGTGTTCTGTTTGTGTTGTGTTGTGTTTGCTCGGTATTCGTATTATCTTTTAACCTGCCCATTGTACAGCACTTTGGCTAGCCCTGTGGTCAATTTTAAATGTGCTTTATAAATAAAGTTGATTTGATTTATTTATTTTAAATTGCCTTTCAAATGTCTATTCTTGGTGTTGGCTTTTATCAAATACATTTCCCCCAAAAATGCGACTTATACTCCAGTGCGACTTATATATGTTTTTTTCCTTCTTTATTGTGCATTTTCGGCCGGTGCGACTTATACTCCGGAGCGACTTATACTCCGAAAAATGCGGTAAACTACAGTTATATTTGGTACAGAATTCACATTTTTTACACAGCTAAATTGAGGCCCTGACAGAATTTTAATTTGAGGGCCTGTCCGCCCCAATTTCCAAAAATGTTCACACTTTATTTAACAAATTGTATACCTTTTTCAATCAAAGTTGAATAAAATGTAATGCATGTTTTGTACTAAAGCGAATTTATACCGTATTTTTCGGAGTATAAGTCGCTCCAGAGTATAAGTCGCACCGGCCGAAAATGCATAATAAAGAAGGAAAAAACATATATACTGTAAGTCTCACTGGAGTATAAATTGCATTTTGGGGGGAAATTGATAAAATCCAACACCAAGAATAGACATTTGAAAGGCAATTTAAAATAAATAAAGAATAGTGAACAACAGGCTGAATAAGTGTACGTTATATGAGGCATAAATAACCAACTGGTATGTTAACGTAACATATTATGGTAAGAGTCATTCAAATAACTATAACATATAGAACATGCTATACGTTTACCAAACAATCTGTCACTCCTAATTGCTAAATCCCATGAAATCTTATACGTCTAGTCAGGCCCGGCCTTAACCAATCTGGCGCCCTAGGCAAGATTTTAGGTGGCGCCCCCCCACATCGGCAGTGAAGTGTATATACTCACAAGAAACCGAATAGCTTCGTCTTTGACCTTTTTTTTTACTTAAAGAAAGCAAATTAACAATCAGAATAGTTAACAAGATAAAAAAAAATATGAATAAATAAATGAATGCAAAAAATAAGAAATGAATATATGAAATACAATATTTTTACATACATATTGCTTAATTAACATTAATGATGTGCACTTTAACAACTAGGCTTACAACTATACCTAATATATAAAGGGGTGGAAAAGTGACTATTACCTGCAGGGCAAACATTAGCTAACCAGAAGGCAATAACAATGTAAACAAAAAACACCTGCTTAAAAGATCTAATACAAATGTCCCTGAGGAATGTAAGGTGGGAGTACTGTAATTACCTAACGTTACATTATTATTTTTCATAACAATTTAGCCCCCTCCACAATATTAACCCAACGTTAAAACAGAACTAGCTATTTATTGATTAGCAATTGCCGAATCATGTAACATTAGCTTAATGCTAAAAAGCCAGGTTACTATCACATTCTGTAACAGACAAATAATTTCATGTAGGCTAACGTTACCTACTTGCTACCTCTGTCTTTTTCTCGTTTCTCCTCCTCTTCTTTTCTCTTTTTTCTTCCCTGGGCACCTGACAGTTTTGGCCGTTTTGACATCTTGTGTTGATTTTTTGATGTGGTGACGTCCAAAAAGAGTCATGATACGGGAAGGGAGGGGGCGCACCGTCCGGGGGGGGGGGGGGGGGGGGGGGGGGGGGGCGTAATGTTGTAACAAATAATATTTCTATTATATAGGCTTTACTTTGCATTTTAATTAACGTGGGATTATTTTTTGTATTTAGAAATAATAGTACCAACTTTTTTTTTTTTTTCTCCAACATTTGTGGCACTGGCGTGGCGCCCCCTGATGGACGGCGCCCTTAGCATTTGCCTATACGGCCTATGCCACGCGCCGGCCCTGCGTCTAGTCTCTTACGTGAATGAGATCAATAATATTATTTCATATTTTACGCTAATGTGTTAATAATATGAGGCTCAGAAGTGTAATAAAACAAGATATAACAACAGTTAACATTATCAACTCTGTTTAAGAAACAAAATGAAATAGGTAAATGTGAAAGGTACCCATCCCTAACCTCAATATGTCAAATACCCCAGACTACGACCACCATGCCTGACTGGAGGCAAGACACTTATGTCGCCAGATATTTAGACAGTAACGGTCCTGTGTTGTTTTTAGTGGCTAGTAAATCTATACAAGCTGCACACTGACTACTCTAATGTACATCCAAGTTGACTCTCTCTAGCATTGGAGAGCCTAAAGCTTCGACATAAAGATGGTTGCTGAAACGTGAGGAGGGTACTCACTTTTGCGAGCTGCTGTTCCATCGATGTTTAGCCTCATGGACCATCGCAGTGTTTTCTTTCTAAAAGCACGGGGGTGGGGGAAATACTAGAAATCATTGTTATATGTACAGACATTGTAGAAAATGTGTTGTTTTTCTTTGGCTTCAAAAGAACTAATCCACATGCTGAGAGCCAAGCATGGATCTTTTCCATCGGTTTGCATAAAGAAGGCGTCTTGATGGGGGGAGATGCCAGGATTGATATATTCCAGGATGACTTGCACTTTCAAAAATCCTACAAAAACAAAAAAAGGAGTGAAAGAAAAGAGGCCTACATGTTCCTGTTTGGACTTCCAAGCGCCATCGGGCGCACTGGCGTGGTTTGTTTTTTCTTCTTCCCCCCCCCCCCCCCTGCCGGGATCCTGAGGACCTTTTTTTTTTTTTTGCCGAACTGACAACCTTAAAACACGGGGAAGTGACGCTATCGTAACCCTGATGAGCACATCTTTCTACAACTCCAGGTGCCTCTAAGAACTCTTCGATCCAGATGTGGTGCAGAACCAGCATAAACGAGTAGTGACACTGTAGGTTTTTGGTTTTTTTTCCTACGATAAAACAAATAAGAGACTACGACACTCCGACTGAGCTCTCGACAAGCGACGCCAGATGGGTCCCCCGCCGCGGGCCTCGAGGTCCGACCGAGATGTCCCGCTTGATTTTTAGGGATGGTGGAGGGCGGGTTGGGGTGGGGTGGGGTGGGACTTCTGCCATCTTTCATTCAAAGACACGAAGAAAGCGTTTCAAATGATTTCCATGTACCGCATTTTTCGGAGTATAAGTCGCACCTGCCGAAAATGCATAAGAAAAAAAGAAAAAAACATACAGGTAAAAGCCAGTAAATTAGAATATTTTGAAAAACTTGATTTATTTCAGTAATTGCATTCAAAAGGTGTAACTTGTACATTATATTTATTCATTGCACACAGACTGATGCATTCAAATGTTTATTTCATTTAATTTTGATGATTTGAAGTGGCAACAAATGAAAATCCAAAATTCCGTGTGTCACAAAATTAGAATATGACTTAAGGCTAATACAAAAAAGGGATTTTTAGAAATGTTGGCCAACTGAAAAGTATGAAAATGAAAAATATGAGCATGTACAATACTCAATACTTGGTTGGAGCTCCTTTTGCCTCAATTACTGCGTTAATGCGGCGTGGCATGGAGTCGATGAGTTTCTGGCACTGCTCAGGTGTTATGAGAGCCCAGGTTGCTCTGATAGTGGCCTTCAACTCTTCTGCGTTTTTGGGTCTGGCATTCTGCATCTTCCTTTTCACAATACCCCACAGATTTTCTATGGGGCTAAGGTCAGGGGAGTTGGCGGGCCAATTTAGAACAGAAATACCATGGTCCGTAAACCAGGCACGGGTAGATTTTGCGCTGTGTGCAGGCGCCAAGTACTGTTGGAACTTGAAATCTCCATCTCCATAGAGCAGGTCAGCAGCAGGAAGCATGAAGTGCTTTAAAACTTGCTGGTAGACGGCTGCGTTGACCCTGGATCTCAGGAAACAGAGTGGACCGACACCAGCAGATGACATGGCACCCCAAACCATCACTGATGGTGGAAACTTTACACTAGACTTCAGGCAACGTGGATCCTGTGCCTCTCCTGTCTTCCTCCAGACTCTGGGACCTCGATTTCCAAAGGAAATGCAAACCAAACCAACCCAAACCATCAGTGATGGTTTGGGGTGCCATGTCATCTGCTGGTGTCGGTCCACTCTGTTTCCTGAGATCCAGGGTCAACGCAGCCGTCTACCAGCAAGTTTTAGAGCACTTCATGCTTCCTGCTGCTGACCTGCTCTATGGAGATGGAGATTTCAAGTTTCAACAGGACTTGGCGCCTGCACACAGCGCAAAATCTACCCGTGCCTGGTTTACGGACCATGGTATTTCTGTTCTAAATTGGCCCGCCAACTCCCCTGACCTTAGCCCCATAGAAAATCTGTGGGGTATTGTGAAAAGGAAGATGCAGAATGCCAGACCCAAAAACGCAGAAGAGTTGAAGGCCACTATCAGAGCAACCTGGGCTCTCATAACACCTGAGCAGTGCCAGAAACTCATCGACTCCATGCCACGCCGCATTAACGCAGTAATTGAGGCAAAAGGAGCTCCAACCAAGTATTGAGTATTGTACATGCTCATATTTTTCATTTTCATACTTTTCAGTTGGCCAACATTTCTAAAAATCCCTTTTTTGTATTAGCCTTAAGTAATATTCTAATTTTGTGACACACGGAATTTTGGATTTTCATTTGTTGCCACTTCAAATCATCAAAATTAAATGAAATAAACATTTGAATGCATCAGTCTGTGTGCAATGAATAAATATAATGTACAAGTTACACCTTTTGAATGCAATTACTGAAATAAATCAAGTTTTTCAAAATATTCTAATTTACTGGCTTTTACCTGTATATAAGTCGCACTGGATGAAAAAAACTGCGACTTATAGTCCAAAAAATACGGTAAATGTTTTTTCATGCAATATCATGTATAAAACACATCATGTTGGGGGGCGGGGGGAAGCTAACTAATGTCCAGTGATTCATGTTTCTTTGATTATACTTGTTTTTTTTATGTTCAATTCTGAAATATTGCCAAAAGTGTTGAGAGAGAAAAAGAAAAAGAGTTTTATAATGTTGTTTTGTTTTGTAAAAGAAATCTATGAGGTTATTTGAACGTGTTGCTCTAATCCTTAGTTGACTTTCCGTGTATTTTGCTATGATGGTTGTTGTTCCGTCACATCATACCACCTTTTTTTTTTTAAATTAATTTCACTTGAACGGTCAACACCCCGAAAATGCATTTAAGGGCGAGGTAAAAAAAAAAAAACAGAGGGAAAAAAAGTCTATTTATGAATCTAGAAGAAAGAAGATGTTTGTTGCTTTATATGAATGGTTTCTAATGACATGATGCTGACTTTGATTTAAACGTTGTCTATTTTAATTCATTGATGTGAATAGTATTACAGCTCACTATGAACGTTTCTGTTACTCCAACACCTTTTGAGAGGGTCGAATAAAGATATTTTACATTCAAAACCACGACTTGCTTGGTTTACAGTAAATGTGCACTTTTAACTGCAACCAAAAGGGAATGTCAGCCAAGCTTTTATAGCAGGGGTATACTGTACTTGTAAAATTATTTTGCAATTAGCATAATATTCTTATACTACGAGCATGTTTGATAGACAACAGAAGACATCTGTAAGTATAAGACGTCTGTGGAAAAGGTTTGGACAACCCTCTTTTGTGCACTCAATGATGAACCTGTAATTGAATATTTGTGCACCACTAAAATTTAGATCTATGTTACCTATTTTTTTTTTAAATTGGTTAATTATGACCATTGATAAAAAAAATTAAAAAATAAAATATAGATTCTAATTAAATTATTATTTTATTTTTTTTATACTAGGAATTTGATATAATCATTAAATATATGAATAAAACATTTATATGTAATTAAACTACGATAAAAAACGTGTATACTGTCTAAAAATATTAAATATCACTTGATAGAATAATATCTGAATAAATATAAATGTGTAATTAAACTACAAGGAAAGGGTTGTATATTAAAAATAAATAAAAATAAAGTACAATATATATAGTTCGATATACCAAACATTTGGGAATAAATACACGTTTCTTTAAACTACAATGATAAAGTTTTATATTTATTCAAAAAACTAAATGAAATGTTACACATTTTATATGTATATTTATATTTATATATATAACATTTTATTTAACTTGGTTTCTTTAAACTACAATGATACAATGTTATTTTGTCTGGAAAAACTAAATAAAATGTTAGAGTTCTAAAAATAAGTATGTATAGTTTGATATAACAAACTTTCGGGAATAAATAAACCTAACATTTTATTTAGTTTTTTCGAGAAAAAAAAATTAAAAATAAAATGTTATATATATATAACATTTTATTTAGTTTTTTCGAGAGAATATAACATTGTATCATGTTATATATATATATATATATATATATATATATATATATATATATATATATATATATATATATATATATATATATATATATATATATATATATAAATGTGTAATTAAACTACAAAGATAGAGTTCTAAAAATAAGTATATATAGTTTGATATAACAAACTTTCGGGAATAAATGCACATGTTTCTTTAAACTACAATGATATATAAAACATTTTATTTAGTTTTTTTGAGAGAATATAACATTGCATCATGTTATATATATATATATATATATATATATATATATATATATATATATATATATATATATATATATATATATATATATATATATATATATATATATAACATACATATACATTAAAAAACATTTTATTTAGTTTTTTCGAGAGAATATAACATTGTATCATGTTATATATATATATATATATATATATATATATATATATATATATATATATATATATATGTATATATAACATACATATACATTAAAAAACATCTTATTTAGTTTTTTCGAGAGAATATAACATTGCATCATGTTATATATATATATATATATATATATATATATATATATATATATGTATATATATTTATATATATATATAACATACATATACATTAAAAAACATTTTATTTAGTTTTTTCGAGAGAATATAACATTGTATCATGTTATATATATATATATATATGTATATATAACATACATATACATTAAAAAACATCTTATTTAGTTTTTTCGAGAGAATATAACATTGCATCATGTTATATATATATATATATATAACATACATATACATTAAAAAACATTTTATTTAGTTTTTTCGAGAGAATATAACATTGTATCATGTTTTATATATATATATATATATATATATATATATATATATATATATATATATAACATGATACAATGTTATATTCACTCGAAAAAACTAAATAAAATGTTATATATATCATTGTAGTTTAAAGAAACATGTGCATTTATTCCCGAAAGTTTGTTATATCAAACTATATATACTTGTTTTTAGAACTCTATCTTTGTAGTTTAATTACACATTTATATTTATTCAGTTATTATTATATCAAGTTATATTTAATATTTTCGAGACAGTATACATGTTTCTTATCGTAGTTTAAATACACATAAATGTTTTGTTCAGAATTATTACATCAAACTATATTTGTTCCTTGTATGTATAGAATTTTATCCACGTACTGCAGTTTAATTAGAATATATATATATATATATATATATATATATATATATATATATACATATACATATATATATACGGCATATATATATATATATATATATATATATATACATATATATATATATATATATATATATACATATATATATATATATATATATATATATATATATATACATATACATATTCATATACATACATATATATATATATATATATATATATATATATATATATTCTAATTAAATCAATATGTGTTTTGTCGTTTCTTATTTTATACTAGGAGTTTGACATAATAATTGTGAATACAAATAAATGTGTAATTAAACTACGTGGACACCATTCTATACATAGCTCCCTTTGAACACATTTTGTTCCATCAACACATCTCGGAGCATTACCATCTTTATAAAAGCAGAATGTTAGCATGGGCTTTTCTATATGCGGTCATTAAATTGTCCCGATGGAGTCGCTCATTACACTCATTAATGAGTAATACCTCTATGTTCTTATTTTTGTTAGAACACCACTATTTATGTCATTAATATCCAAAGCGGAGCATCCGGTTCTGTGGGTGAGTCACTCAAAACAAATATATCTCTGGACACACACACACACACACACACACACACACACACACACACACACACTGAGAGGGTGGCACTGGCTAAGAGGGTCACATTCTGGTTCTGTCGTGCAAGTAAACGCCATCATGGTTTCTTCTTCTTGCGTGTGGTCCTTGACTTAATAACAACCACCACACTTTGTTACACCTCAGCTGCAAAACATGCCGTCTTTAATTCGGCCACGTTGGTTGAAGAAAACTACCACTTTAAGAAAGCCTCACTGCCATTTAAGGTTTTGAACAGATAGTTTGGTATTACCAATCCTGCTGTAATAATATTGACATGATTTCCATGGCAACACAACACATCACCTTAACATATTTACAATCAGAAACAGCAGTACACATCTACAAGTAAAGTACAAGGTTCATGTCCAAATATACATTCTGATATTTTGTTGTTGTTACACTTTACTATATTAAAGTGATTACCTTATTTTTACACTTTACCCTTGAATTAATGTGAGATGGTATGGATGACGCACATCTGCATTGATCCTTTCTTATTGCTCATTATATTGACAGTATTGACAAAGTAGAGTAAAAGTAATAATATTTATTATCAATCAATCAAAGTTTATTTATATAGCCCTAAATCACGAGTGTCTCAAAGGGCTGCACAAGACACAACGACGTCCTCGGCTCAGATCCCACATCATTATTGTGTTTATTATTACTTATTACAAACCCCGTTTCCATATGAGTTGGGAAATTGTGTTAGATGTAAATATAAACAAAATACAATGATTTGCAAATCCTTTTCAACCCATATTCAATTGAATGTACTACAAAGACAGCATATTTGATGTTCAAACTCATAAACTTTATTTTTTTTTTGCAAATAATAATTAACTTAGAATTTCATGGCTGCAACACGTGCCAAAGTAGTTGGGAAAGGGCATGTTCACCACTGTGTTACATGGCCTTTCCTTTTAACAACACTCAGTAAACGTTTGGGAACTGAGGAGACACATTTTTTGAAGCTTCTCAGGTGGAATTCTTTCCCATTCTTGCTTGATGTACAGCTTAAGTTGTTCAACAGTCCGGGGGTCTCCGTTGTGCTATTTTAGGCTTCATAATGCGCCACACATTTTCAACGGGAGACAGGTCTGGACTACAGGCAAGCCAGTCTAGTACCCGCACTCTTTTACTATGAAGCCACGTTGATGTAACACGTGGCTTGGCATTGTCTTGCTGAAATAATCAGGGGCGGCCATGGTAACGTTGCTTGGATGGCAACATATGTTGCTCCAAAACCTGTATGTACCTTTCAGCATTAATGGCGCCTTCACAGATGTGTAAGTTACCCATGTCTTGGGCACTAATACACCCCCATACCATCACACATACTGGCTTTTCAACTTTGCGCCTATTACAATCCGGATGGTTATTTTCCTCTTTGGTCCGGAGGACACGACGTCCACAGTTTCCAAAAACAATTTGAAATGTGGACTCGTCAGACCACAGAACACTTTTCCACTTTGTATCAGTCCATCTTAGATGAGCTCAGGCGCAGCGAAGCCGACGGCGTTTCTGGGTGTTGTTGATAAACGGTTTTCGCCTTGCATAGGAGAGTTTTAACTTGCACTTACAGATGTAGCGACCAACTGTAGTTACTGACAGTGGGTTTCTGAAGTGTTCCTGAGCCCATGTGGTGATATCCTTTACACACTGATGTCGCTTGTTGATGCAGTACAGCCTGAGGAATCGAAGGTCACGGGCTTAGTTGCTTATGTGCAGTGAACCCTTTGATGATATTACGGACCGTAGATGGTGAAATCCCTAAATTCCTTGCAATAGCTGGTTGAGAAAGGTTTTTCATAAACTGTTCAACAATTTGCTCACGCATTTGTTGACAAAGTGGTGACCCTCGCCCCATCCTTGTTTGTGAATGACTGAGCATTTCATGGAATCTACTTTTATACCCAATCATGGCACCCACCTGTTCCCAATTTGCCTGTTCACCTGTGGGATGTTCCAAATAAGTGTTTGATGAGCATTCCTCAACTTTATCAGTATTTATTGCCACCTTTCCCAACTTCTTTGTCACGTGTTGCTGGCATCAAATTCTAAAGTTAATGATTATTTGCAAGATGTTTATCAGGTTGAACATCAAATATGTTGTCTTTGTAGCATATTCAATTGAATATGGGTTGAAAATGATTTGCAAATCATTGTATTCCGTTTATATTTACATCTAACACAATTTCCCAACTCATATGGAAACGGGG
Source organism: Nerophis lumbriciformis (assembly GCF_033978685.3). Taxonomy (NCBI): domain Eukaryota; kingdom Metazoa; phylum Chordata; class Actinopteri; order Syngnathiformes; family Syngnathidae; genus Nerophis; species Nerophis lumbriciformis. The sequence goes on from NC_084548.2 coordinate 4,830,805, forward strand.
TTTGTAGTAGAGGCATTAATTATACCAATTATTCAGAATGTGTTGCGGTTTAACTTGTATGTTTTACATTTTTTTAATCCGATGACTTCCTAAAGAATACATAAATTCAAAAAATATATACTATATGTTTGTAAAACAGTTGTATAAACATCGAAGAAAAAAGTAGTATTTTGATATTTCATCAAAACTGTCATAATTTAACAGAAAAATGCATTATGTTCTACCTTTTTTCCCAGAAGATAAAATAATACTTTTATTGTTGTTATACTTTCTATTTAACAGCAATTAATTTATTTGTTTACACTTGAAAAAATCAGCGTTGATCCTTCATTTGCTTGATATATTAAAATATTAGAATTTAAAAACTAAACCATAATTATTAGGAATGTATACATTCCTAATAATAGTAGTATTAATTATACAAGTATGGATAAGTACTTATTAAAATATATCAATTAATAAAAAAGATTGTACTATACTACAAGAACTGTAATTCAATGGTAATATACCCTACATTGATAACATAATTTAATAGATGTGGTCAAAAAGAATAAATTCACACCCAAAACCCAATTATTATTTATTCTGATTCTAAATCAATTCAGAATTTTCAAGTATACATTTTTAAAATAACATATTTTAGGTCAGCAATGCAGACATGCATTTACACAGTTTTAAAAAGTTTTCATTATAATTTTAATGACAATTTTTATATTGCAAAAATCAGTTTGAATGGAGAATCTTGTTGAATCAAATCATCACCTCAGGAATTTGCATCTAATTATGATGTAGAAAAATGTCCCATCCCTAATAGTAATATTGTATCATACTTTCCTTGTTTATTAACTGATTTTTCAACTTGAAAGTCAGGAATGTTAAAAGTGTGCATTGTGCCTTCGCTAATAGCCGTTAAAGGGGAAGTGAACATTTGTGGGGGAATTTTGCCTGTCGTTCACAATCATTATGAAAGACATGACAATGGATGGAGTTTTTTAAGCATTCTAAATATTAAATAAACGTAAATAAAAGTCTGCGTATAGCGAAGCCAATGGGAGTTCCTCTAATTTGCTAATAAACTCCAATATATAACCATTCAAAAACTGCCAACAATACTTCATTTACATTTTGTGACTTGAATATTAACCAAGTATTAGTGATATTATTATTATTATATCAGTGACATGCAGTCACTAGAGGCAGGTGAGGCGGGGCCTCACCTGCCATCATGGAAAGAAAAAAAATGTAAAAAAAAAAAAAACATTAAATTGTTATATGTATCCAGTGATTATACTATAAAGTTATTTTCCATTTAACTTCACCAGTTTTAGATTATTTTTTTTCAAAATCGCTGAATTTTCACATTTGCCGTTCAAATACTGAGAAGAGACGGTGCGGTGAACAGCAGCCAGTCGAGGCACGTCACTCAGTGCCGCAACATGGATTGCGCAATGACTCGGCTAACTGCTGGCCTGCTGTGCAGTGAGACTGTATTGCTATATGAACTATATTATACATTTCCATAGTTTAGTTAGCTGAGGTATATAATGTACAGTGTATTTTGTCAACAACTGTATGTGTGTAAAGTATTTCTTGTGCTGAGAGATCATAAAACGGCTGCAAAAGACGCACTGGCTGAGGCTCGCCTCCTGCACCCCCGCCGTAGAATTGTTATATCAACTAAAGCCCACACTTAAAATTTCCACGTGCAAGATTGAATCGATTTAAAAAAAATATTTCATAAGAAGCCAAAAAGTGCAAAAACAATAATGTTGGTGTTGGAGGAGTTGTGAATGACTGCAGGGACACAACATTAGGTACACCTGCAGACTGCAGGTGTGCCTAATTCACAACTCCTCCAACACGAACATTATTGTTTTTGCACTTTTTGGCTTCTTATTAAATAACTTTTGTAACCTATTTTTATGGGCTTTCCTCTTTGTGATGTTAAGTTCCTGTTATGCGCTGTTATACAGTATATGCCTTGAGCTCTTATTTTGAAGGCGCTAAGAGCGGAAGTGATGTCACGTTGGAGTGGAGCGGAAGTTTTTGAAAGAAGATAAATAAAGTGGTCCTCGTGTAAACTGGAGCCTCCGTGTTTGTTATTTTGTAGTTTCATACAGTATAGGCGACATTTATAAACCCTCGGTTACACTTTTTTAAATAGATTCAATCTTGCACGTGGAAAGTTTAAGTGAGGGCTTTAGTTGCGGCGCATGGACTTCATTTCTAAGTAAAGGTAAGACCATAATAACGTTTTTTTTATTAAATGTGCTTTTTTGTGTGCTACAGTTTGTATGTGTAAAGTTAAAGTTAAGTTAAAGTACCAATGATTGTCACACACACACTAGGTGTAATGAAATGTGTCCTCTGCATTTGACCCATCCCCTTGATCACCCCCTGGGAGGTGAGGGGAGCAGTGGGCAGCAGCGGCGCCGCGCCCGGGAATCATTTTTTGGTGATTTAACCCCCAATTCCAAGCCTTGATGCTGAGTGCCAAGCAGGGAAGAATGCTGGTATGAGCTTTTAAACATAACCCGTTAACTGCTGCCAATCAAATGGTGAATAAGATACTCTTTAGGGTTCATATGTTTGTAAATCTGACTGTGATGAAGTCAGTGCCTCACCAGCCATCAACCTCACCGCACGTCACTGTATTATATGTTTACATTATCGAGTGGTCTGCTGCTTCCTTGCTCCCTGTAAGTTTATTATAGATTATAAGTCATACATCTCACCTGAAAAGTAGATGGCTAAGGATATAATCCGACAAAATGGGACACTTCTCACAGCCGTTTAGGACCTGGAACTGGCCAGGACGACATGAAAGGCGATTGTTGCCCCCCCCCCCAACCCTATTTCTTCGTGAGGATTATGAGACATTCTTCATCTAAATGGGAATATATGAACTTCCTAGCAGTCGGCCTCCTAAAGACAGCAGAGCGTGTACAGTAAGTGATGTTTTATTATGTTTGCTGGCTCTCGTAAAGTCTGCAGTGAGTAGTAATCAGTGAGGAAGAAAAGAAAGTGAAGGTTGTAATGCGTTTTTTAAATGAATGCTTAAAATGATCACAATAGGTAAATAATAAATATTATAAACGTGAATGTTACTACATTACATATATATTTACATCTAGTATATACAACCCTAATGTAGGTTTCTATAAATGTTCTCATTCATCCAGGTCACTGTCATCTCAGGGCATTCAATCGATCGCAAGTGGACAAACCTAATGGAGGTACTTGGATATTTTTTTAGGGGCCCTATAGGCCGAACTGAACAGCTCGCATAGGCTCCATTGTAAGCGGACTTTTGATTGCATTTATTTAATATTTAGAATGCATTAAATACATCTATCCATCATATTGTCTTTCATTATGATTTTGAACGATAGGCAAAATTCCCCAAAAAAGTGCAGTTCCCCCTTCAAAAGACAATACAAACCCCGTTTCCATAGGAGTTGGGAAATTGTGTTATTCAATTGAATACACAACAAAGACAAGATATTTGATGTTCTATCTCATAAACTTTATTTTTTTTTTGCAAAAAATAATTAACTTAGAATTTCATGGCTGCAACACGTGCCAAAGTAATAAATAAATGATAAATGGGTTGTACTTGTATAGCGCTTTTCTACCTTCAAGGTACTCAAAGCGCTTTGACACTACTTCCTGTCAAGACTTGGTCCGGGGTGTGTGCTTTTCCAGGATGCAACGGAAAGTTGGCACGGGCGAGACGGGAATTAAGGTACATGATTTATTTAAACTATCAAAAAAGGAATAAACGAAAAGCGCGCACAGGGGCGGAGGTACAAAACTAGACTATAAACACAAAACTTGCACATTGGCAGAAACTATGAACAATTAAACAAAACACTAACTGTGGCTTAATAAACAAAAACTTACTTGGCATGGAACCGGCATGAAAAAAAGAGTAGCAAGGGTCATCAGGGTGTGGAGAGTGTGCAGGAGCATACATGCGGGGTGAGGTCGTCAGGACGAACAACAGAAAATGAATGAACTTAAATACTATGGACATGATTAGTGAAAGCAGGTGCGTGACTCAAAACGTGAAACAGGTGCGTGACGTGACAGGTGAAAACTAATGGTTGCTACGGTGACAAACAAGAGTGCACAATGAGTCCAAACGTGGAACAGGTGAAACTAATGGGGTAATCATGGAAACAAGACAAGGGAGTGAAAAGACAGAAACTAAAGAGTCCTATAACTAAACAAAAACATGACTTAACACAAAACATGATTACACAGACATGACACTTCCACATTTACCCATTCACACACTGATGGAGGGAGCTGCCATGCAAGGCGCTAACCAGCACCCATCAGGAGCAAGGGTGAAGTGTCTTGCTCAGGACACAACGGACATGACGAGGTTGGTACTAGGTGGGGATTGAACCAGGGACCCTCGGGTCGCGCACGGCCAGGGCATGTTTACCACTGTGTTACATCACTTTTTCTTTTAACAACACTCAATAAACGATTGGGAACTGAGGAAACTATTTGTTGAAGCTTTGAAAGTGGAATTCTTTCTCATTCTTGTTTTATGTGGAGCTTCAGTCGTTCAACAGTCCGGGGTCTCCGCTGTCGTCTTTTACGCTTCATAATACGCCACACATTTTCGATGGGAGACAGGTCTGGACTGCAGGCAGGCCAGAAAAGTACCCGCACTCTTTTTTTTACGAAGCCACGCTGTTGTAACACGTACTGAATGTGGCTCGGCATTGTCTTTGCTGAAATAAGCAGGGGCGTCCATGAAAAAGATGGCAGCATATGTTGTTCCAAAACCTGTATGTACCTTTCAGCATTAATGGTGCCTTCACAGATGTGTAAGTTACCCATGCCTTGGGCACTAATACACCCCCATACCATCACAGATGCTGGCTTTTCAACTTTGCGTCGATAACAGTCTGGATGGTTCGCTTTCCCTTTGGTCCGGATGACACGATGTCGAATATTTCCAAAAACAATTTGAAATGTGGACTCGTCAGACCACAGAACACTTTTCCACTTTCATCTTAGATGATCTCGGGCCCAGAGAAGCCGGCGGCGTTTCTGGATGTTGTTGATAAATGGCTTTCGCTTTGCATAGTAGAGCTTTAACTTGCACTTACAGATGTAGCGACCGACTGTATTTAGCGGCAGTGGTTTTCTGAAGTGTTCCTGAGCCCATGTGGTGATAATTGTTGGAATAATTGTTTGTAAGTTATCACAAAAGAAACGTTGTATTATGAATGCTGTCTTTCGAGGCCTAACAAGAGGAAGAATGCTCGTGAAACGCCACTGTGATTTCAACACGGACAGATGGCAGGATCTGCTCAACTTCCAGAGGAACTCTCTTTGAAGTGTTAAACGAACTCTCTCTGAAGTATTTCACAAACTCTCTTCCAACTATTTGGTAACTGAGGTCAACGCTATTTACGACCCGCTGCCCTCTTGAAGTTGCTGTGGTCAGGAGACGGGAGGGGTTATCCATTGTCCTCCAACACCTGCCCCAGCTGGATCCAGGAAGAGCCCAAGCCCGAGAAATCCTCTTCTTGGTCTTCAAAGCGACCGAAAACAATGACTGTTTTACATACTTCCCATTCCTGCTGTGACATGTGTTGGTGCGTGAACATTGAACATCTGAATAAATGAGGAGACGAAAACCTTCTTCGTCAGAGCGTGGTGCAGGACTGTACAGAGAGTGCAGTGGCCATGTCTCTCCTCAATATTGAGTCCAAATTGAATTCTGTCTCTGTTTGATTCCTTGCCTTTTGTCTTGTTTAATAGATGTCCTCAGTGTTTGAACGTGACAATATCCTTTAGAGATTGATGTCGGTTTTTGATACAGTGCCGTCTTAGGGATCGAAGGTCACGGTCATTCAATGTTGGTTTCGGGCCATGCCGCTTACGTGGAGTGATTTCTCCAGATTCTCTGAACCTTTCGATGATATTACGGACCGTAGATGTTGAAATCCCTAAATTTCTTGCAATTACACTTTGAGAAACGTTGTTCTTAAACTGTTTGACTATTTGCTCACGAAGTTGTGGACAAAGTGGTGTACCTCGCCCCACCCTTTCTTGTGAAAGACTGAGCATTTTTTGGGAAGCTGTTTTTATACCCAATCATGGCACCCACCTGTTCCCAATTTGCCTGTTCACCTGTGGGATGTTCCAAATAAGTGTTTGATGAGCATTCCTCAACTTTATCAGTATTTATTGCCACCTTTCCCAACTTCTTTGCCACGTGTTGCTGGCATCAAATTCTAAAGTTAATTAAAGCTGCAAGCAGCATTGGTCGGGCCCGCGTATTTGGCAGGTGCTAGTCCTAACTGTCCCAATACTTTTGTCCAGTGATAGTCATAAGTGTCCCAATACTTTTGTCTACTTTTAGTCTGAAGTGTCCCAAGACTTTTGTCGAGTGTACCTACCTTGTCTGCATTGTGTGGGCACGTTGGTGCTTCCTGCTTTTAAGCAGCCATCTTAAAAAAAAACAGCAGCGCAGCAGCATCAGCGCAGCGGGTCTTTGAAGGGTCATAAAATCAAAACCGGAGCAGTTAGAAAAAAAGCGCTTCTGTCATTGTAATCACAAGGGTTCAATCTCTCTCCGAAACGACAAACGCGCTCAGAGGAGTTCGTTTTTGAAGGAAGGTGACCGGTTTTTACAAAAAAATTGTTTTGAAGGGGGAATAGCAAACTTCTTGTTGATTTTTGCTGGGGGTTGTCAATTTATGAAATGTAGGTCTAAGTGAGACCTACGGAGAGGTTTTTGTTTCATGTCTCTCCGACCTTCCTAGTGGGAGTTACAGGCAGTTTTGTCATTTTCTTTCTTCCGAGGAGCAGTTTTTTCTCGGTTGTATTCAAAAATTGCTCAAGAGCGCAATTTTTAAATTTGGGATTAGGTTTTTTTTTATTAGATCGCAATATTTGCCAGTCCTGATGTGTGTGTTCAGTTTGGTGAGTTTTGAAGCATGTTAAGGGGGTCAAATTACAGCTCAAAGAGGCAAAAGTGACTGTTTTTAGTACTTTTTTTGTCTTGAAGGGGGAATTGCCAACTTCCTGTTGATTTTTAAAGTTAAAGTTAAAGTTAAAGTACCAATGATTGTCACACACACACTAGGTGTGGCGAAATTATTCTCTGCATTTGACCCATCACCCTTGATCACCCCCTGGGAGGTGAGGGGAGCAGTGGGCAGCAGCGGTGGCTGCGCCCGGGAATCATTTTGGTGATTTAACCCCCAATTCCAACCCTTGATGCTGAGTGCCAAGCAGGGAGGTAATGGGTCCCATTTTTATAGTCTTTGGTATGACTCGGCCGGGATTTGAACTCCCAACCTACCGATCTCAGGACGGACACTCTAACCACTAGGCCACTGAGTAGGCTTGAACTTTTAACTTTAACTTTAAAAAATATAAATAAAATAAAAAAATAGATTTTGATTGCCCAAAGATATACAATTATGAAAGGTAGGTGTAAGTCAGACCTACATAGAGGTTTTTGTTTCATGTCTCTCCGACCTTCCTAGTGGGAGTTACAGGCAGTCTAGTTTTTTTTTCTTCCTAGGGGGCGCTAGAGCGCAATTTTTATTTTTGGGGTTTGGTTTTTTTATCAAAAGGCAATTTTCGCAAATTCAATAGGTCCTTATGTCCCATTGCATAAGGACTCCCTGTGGGAGTCCTTATGCAATGGGCCATGCGGGCCCTAATGATTATTTGCAAAATGTTTATGAGTTTGAACATCAAATATGTTGTCTTTGTAGCATATTCAACTGAATATGGGTTGAAAAGGATTTGCAAATCATTGTATTCCGTTTATATTTACATCTAACACAATTTCCCAACTCATATGGAAACGGGGTTTGTAAAATGTACACCAAATAATTGCTTGTACAGTTAAAAGGTTCTATATGATAGCGACGTATATATCTTTACTTCCATTCATTTCTAATGGGAAAAGGGTTTCATGTGTGGTCCGACCACATGTTGACATTCCACAGGTAGAATAGTGTTTGAAGTCCCTGCAGCACATAATGCAGGCCTGCAGGCCACCACACGGTGTGGCCGCTTGTAAACAAATGTCATTCTGCAGGAATGTTCTACACACTGTAACCGAGTTAAATATGTACGGTGAGGGTTTATAAGGTGCTTGCTCATCTGCTGGGCAAGAGATTCACAGAGGTGGTTTGTATCTGCAGCCACAAAAACTTCCTGCAGGTCGTTTTTATGTGTGTCCTATGTTTGTTGTTACTTTAGTGCAAGGGCAGCTTACACAGGAAGGAAGACACTGACCACTAACTGTACTCTACTCGGACACACATCAATAAAATACAATAATGTCCTCGTGAAAGTCTCTTGACCCCGAACCTACTCAGCCTTTCTTCTCGCAATAAACCATTCCTGTATTGTACAAACCCCGTTTCCATATGAGTTGGGAAATTGTGTTAGATGTAAATATAAACGGAATACAATGATTTGCAAATCCTTTTCAACCCATATTCAATTGAATGCACTACAAAGACAACATATTTGATGTTCAAACTCACAAACTTTATTTTATTTTTTGCAAATAATAATTAACTTAGAATTTCATGGCTGCAACACGTGCCAAAGTAGTTGGGAAAGGGCATGTTCACCACTGTGTTACATGGCCTTTCCTTTCAACAACACTCAGTAAACGTCTGGGAACTGAGGAGACACATTTTTGAAGCTTCTCAGGTGGAATTCTTTCCCATTCTTGCTTGATGTACAGCTTAAGTTGTTCAACAGTCCGGGGGTCTCCGTTGTGCTATTTTAGGCTTCATAATGCGCCACACATTTTCAACGGGAGACAGGTCTGGACTACAGGCAGGCCAGTCTAGTACCCGCACTCTTTTACTATGAAGCCACGTTGATGTAACACGTGGCTTGGCATTGTCTTGCTGAAATAATCAGGGGCGTCCATGGTAACGTTGCTTGGATGGCAACATATGTTGCTCCAAAACCTGTATGTACCTTTCAGCATTAATGGCGCCTTCACAGATGTGTAAGTTACCCATGTCTTGGGCACTAATACACCCCCATACCATCACAGATGCTGGCTTTTCAACTTTGCGCCTATAACAATCCGGATGGTTCTTTTCCTCTTTGGTCCGGAGGACACGACGTCCACAGTTTCCAAAAACAATTTGAAATGTGGACTCGTCAGACCACAGAACACTTTTCCACTTTGCATCAGTCCATTTTAGATGAGCTCATGCCCAGTGAAGCCGGCGGCGTTTCTGGGTGTTGTTGATAAACGGTTTTCGCCTTGCATAGGAGAGTTTTAACTTGCACTTACAGATGTAGCGACCAACTGTAGTTACTGACAGTGGGTTTCTGAAGTGTTCCTGAGCCCATGTGGTGATATCCTTTACACACTGATGTCGCTTGTTGATGCAGTACAGCCTGAGGGATGGAAGGTCACGGGCTTAGCTGCTTACGTGCAGTGATTTCTCCAGATTCTCTGAACCCTTTGATGATATTACGGACCGTAGATGGTGAAATCCCTAAATTCCTTGCAATAGCTGGTTGAGAAAGGTTTTTCTTAAACTGTTCAACAATTTGCTCACGCATTTGTTGACAAAGCGGTGACCCTCGCCCCATCCTTGTTTGTGAATGACTGAGCATTTCATGGAATCTACTTTTATACCCAATCATGGCACCCACCTGTTCCCAATTTGCCTGTTCACCTGTGGGATGTTCCAAATAAGGGTTTGATGAGCATTCCTCAACTTTATCAGTATTTATTGCCACTTTTCCCAACTTCTTTGTCACGTGTTGCTGCCATCAAATTCTAAAGTTAATGATTATTTGCCAAAAAAAAAAGTTTATTAGTTTGAACATCAAATATGTTGTCTTTGTAGCATATTCAACTGAATATGGGTTGAAAATTATTTGCAAATCATTGTATTCCGTTTATATTTACATCTAACACAATTTCCCAACTCATATGGAAACGGGGTTTGTATATAAATGAAAATGAGTTCAAACGGTTGAAATATGATAAACATGATTTTCGTATTGAAATAGGTTTAACCTATTTTAATTTCCTTTAATAGTTAAATTAAATATTTTACTAATGTTTAGAGATTATGGTTTTTAATTAATTAATTAATACTTTTAATCCATCCATCCATCCATCCATTTTCTACCGCTTATTCCCTTCGGGGTGGCGGGGGGGGGGCGCTGGAGCCTATCTCAGCTACAATCGGGCGGAAGGCGGGGTACACCCTGGACAAGTCGCCACCTCATCACAGGGCCAACACAGACAGACAGACAACATTATTCACTGTTATTTTTTAAACATGTTTTATTAATGGAAATGTGTATATGTTGTTCATTATTCAGAGAACAACTGATTACGGTTTTATAAATACTAAATTCAGTTAAGATTTACCATCAATTATTGCCACATTCTATTGTCTTTTTTATTACATAAAATATTTAAATATATTCACTGTTATTTAAAAAAAAAAAAAAATTTATTAATGGAAATGTGTTTATGTTGTTTATTATTTAGAGAACAACTGATTACAATTTTATAAATAAAAAATGTATTATTTGGGTATGATTTACCATCAATTAATAGCTCATTTTATTAATTTACATGTTTTTTTATTAGATAAAACATAATAAATTCATTATAATTTTTTTAACAGTTTTTTTTATTGATAGGAATGTTCTAAACTCCTGTTTCCATGCTGGTGTCATGAAAAGACTACTTTACTGTCTGTGACTCAACTTTATTGTTTTTTTTTTTAATGTGAATCAACAGCGCCTCTGTTGGTAGCAGCAAAGTAGTGCAATATTTTGCCTCCATTGCTTTTAAACTCAATCAAAAGTCGCACAAAATGGACCAAACTAATACAAAATGTATGATAAGATTGACCTCTACTTGTCAATTAATATTTTTGTTACATTATTTAATGATCTATAATCATTCTGATGATGATGCCCATCCCCAGCAAATAGCAACTTCACTTCCTGTTACAGTATATAAAGATATCCTGGATGCCATGTTTCCATGACAACGCATGCAGATAAATATGTCTTACGTTGCATTGCTGGTTTCTCTCGACTAAACATTTAATTTATATTCAAATCCATCCATCCATCCATCCATCTTCTTCCGCTTATCCGAGGTCGGGTCGCGGGGGCAGCAGCCTAAGCAGGGAAGCCCAGACTTTCCTCTCCCCAGCCACTTCGTCCAGCTCTTCCTGTGGGACCCCGAGGCGTTCCCAGGCCAGCCGGGAGACATAGTCTTCCCAACGTGTCCTGGGTCTTCCTCGTGGCCTCCTACCGGTCGGACGTGCCCTAAACACCTCCCTAGGGAGGCATTCGGGTGGCATCCTGACCAGATGCCCGAACCACCTCATCTGGCTCCTCTCGATGTGGAGGAGCAGCGGCTTTACTTTGAGCTCCCCCCGGATGACAGAGCTTCTCACCCTATCTCTAAGGGAGAGCCCCGCCACCCGGCGGAGGAAACTCATTTGGGCCGCTTGTACCCGTGATCTTGTCCTTTCGGTCATAACCCAAAGCTCATGACCATAGGTGAGGATGGGAACGTAGATCGACCGGTAAATTGAGAGCTTTGCCTTCCGGCTCAGCTCCTTCTTCACCACAACGGATCGATACATCGTCCGCATTACTGAAGACGCCGCACCGATCCGCCTGTCGATCTCACGATCCACTCTTCCCTCACTCGTGAACAAGACTCCGAGGTACTTGAACTCCTCCACTTGGGGCAAGATCTCCTCCCCAACCCGGAGATGGCACTCCACCCTTTTCCGGGCGAGAACCATGGACTCGGACTTGGAGGTGCTGATTCTCATCCCAGTCGCTTCACACTCAGCTGCGAACCGATCCAGTGAGAGCTGAAGATCCTGGCCAGATGTAGCCATCAGGACCAAATCATCTGCAAAAAGCAGAGACCTAATCCTGCAGCCACCAAACCGGATCCCCTCAACGCCTTGACTGCGCCTAGAAATTCTGTCCATAAAAGTTATGAACAGAATCGGTGACAAAGGGCAGCCTTGGCGGAGTCCAACCCTCACCGGAAACGTGTCCGACTTACTGCCGGCAATGCGAACCAAGCTCTGACACTGATCATACAGGGAGCGGACCGCCACAATCAGACAGTCCGAAACCCCATACTCTCTGAGCACTCCCCACAGGACTTCCCGAGGGACACGGTCGAATGCCTTCTCCAAGTCCACAAAGCACATGTAGACTGGTTGGGCAAACTCCCATGCACCCTCAAGGACCCTGCCGAGAGTATAGAGCTGGTCCACAGTTCCACGACCAGGACGAAAACCACACTGTTCCTCCTGAATCCGAGGTTCGACTATCCGGCGTAGCCTCCTCTCCAGTACACCTGAATAGACCTTACCGGGAAGGCTGAGGAGTGTGATCCCACGATAGTTAGAACACACCCTCCGGTTCCCCTTTTTAAAGAGAGGAACCACCACCCCGGTCTGCCAATCCAGAGGTACCGCCCCCGATGTCCACGCGATGCTGCAGAGTCTTGTCAACCAAGACAGCCCTACAGCATCCAGAGCCTTAAGGAACTCCGGGCGGATCTCATCTACCCCCGGGGCCTTGCCACCGAGGAGCTTGTTAACTACCTCAGCAACCTCAGCCCCAGAAATAGGAGAGCCCACCACAGACTCCCCAGGCACTGCTTCCTCATAGGAAGACGTGTTGGTGGGATTGAGGAGGTCTTCGAAGTATTCCCTCCACCGATCCACAACTTCCGCAGTCGAGGTCAGCAGAACACCATCCTCACCATACACGGTGTTGGTAGTGCACTGCTTCCCCTTCCTGAGGCGGCGGATGGTGGTCCAGAATCGCTTCGAAGCCGTCCGGAAGTCGTTTTCCATGGCATATTCAAATATCTAATTTAAAGCTTGATTTTTTACACAGAAACTAAATGTAATTTTAATCAGATAATACATTATAAAAATGTTTTAATGAATTATAATTTAATAATATTTATGGAGTAAATGTATAAGGAAATAAACAAAGTTGTAGTAATCTGAGGAAAATATGCCAGTTGTTAATTAAGATCTATTTTCATGAAACAAGAAAAATATCCTAGTTCTCAAAGCAATATAGTTATTTATATTATTTACCATTCTATAATTTACAAATTAAATTGTTGATCATTTAGAAAGCTTTTATTTTAAGATATTTAGTGCAGTTTGTGCGTAATGTTGATATACGCACAAATATACGACTGACATCGTCAAGGAGATGTTTTTTGTTTTTTTTTAAAAGGTGTGTCTTAAAATAGTTGACAATAGTACCAGTAGAGTGGAAAATCAAGTTGCCTCTATATTGAAGCTATTATCATAAAGATCTGATTTACGACAAAGTTTGCGATTAAATAGATACCAAAATAGTATCAATCTCACAGAGATTCCCGAGCCATTTTGAGAGGTAATGAGCAAGCCAGTCACGTGACCTGTGATGTAGCGTTAGGAACCGCAGATCCCTTCCCCATCAACTGCCAAAATTAGTGGGACAAAACAGCGTCCGCCAAATACCCTCAACAGTAAAGCATGTTTAATATAAACAGTAGAAGAAGGTTTGTGTCATGTTTGTCCATCTACAGAAACCATATTAAAACAAAAAATATATTTTCCCCTCATCTTTTTCTATTTTCATGCATTTTTGGAAAAGCTCCAAGGAGCCACTAGGGCGGCGCTAAAGAGCCGCATCCTTAGTGGAAGACATTCTTAGTTTCTTCTGATTACTGTAGTGTGATGGAGCTCTTAAGTCAAAACACTTGTTTCTCAAATCAACGTCTCCCGTTGAAATGGCTATTGTCCGGAGCCGTCTATTTTGCATTGGAAGAACAACCCCGCAGCTAGCTGCGAACCCCACGTGACAGAACGCAGGCAGCAGACGTTCTTCCGCAGACCGGCCACGAGGAGGTGATAAGAGACGCGCTGGCAAAGCTGGAAGCCAACCAGAAAGGCTTTTTCTCGCCAGCATGACGCGTCGTTCCCCCAAAACCCTCCCACGGACAACAAGATTCCCCAAGCAGCTCATTTTTCCTTGCCGCCGCAGGAGACCTGTGCTGATGACGTCATCCCGCCCACTGGTGATGACGTCAGAAACCAAGATTTTTTTTTTTTTTAGATTCTATTTACGCCCTCTGTCAGCCGCCCACCAAGGACTTCGTTTCAAAAAATAATCCTTTTGAGAATTTTTTTTCTAAATTTAGATTTTTTCAGACCCAGTCTAAAGTGGGGGTGGTGAATAGATTTTCTGGACAATTTAATGGGGAGGATTCTGCCCCCCTCCATACCTCCCCCCACCCACCCTTAAAGAGAGTTCCAGACCGCAGGGAGCGCGTCAGGTATCCGCTCCTTGAGGGGGGGGGGGCTAGGGCTGGGAACTGCACTGGTGGGGTGACTCAGCTTAACCATGTCAAGCCACAGCCTCCCTCACGGCCGCCGCCACCAGTCTTTTACCATGCCAAGCCGCAACCCCCAGCTAGACCACCTCCACCTGCACCAGTAGCTCCACGACGCCAAGTTCCGGTACCAGCTCCACGACGCCAAGCTCCGGTACCAGCTCCACGACGCCAAGCTCTGGTACCAGCTCCACGACGCCAAGCTCCGGTAAACAACGTCTCCCGTTGAAATGGCTGCCCCCAAAACGGTACAGTTTTAACATAAAAACTACAAACTTTCAGATGAAAAATATTATATAAAAAATACAACATAATATACTATAAAAAGCAGTTTTACTAAGTAATGTAATAATAATGTACAGCATTTACCTTATCGCTCGGCTGCCGAGAGCCTGCTGACGTACTGCATAACGGTGTGGTACGCCAGCTGCACTGAAGCAGACAAAACAGGCGATTCAGAGGGTCATAACGTCTGCACAAAAAAATTATCGGCTGCCCCGTCCCCTCCCTGAAGTTTTTACACAACTCCCGCTGCCTCAACAGAGCAAAAGGCATCACCAAGGACAGCACACACACCCTGGCTTCCACCTGTTCGACCTGCTACCATCGGGCAGGTGCTATAGGTGCATCAGAGCCTGAACAAACAGACTCAGAGACAGCTTCTTTCCCAGAGCTGTCACCATCTTGAACTCTAACTTATAATAATAATTCACCCCTATACAATATCCTACCCTACTGTGCAATATTACCCTTCGAGTGCAATACATCCGACACTGATTGTTATTTATTACTCCGGTACTCTTGTCTTGTTCTGTATATTGTACAGTATTTTGTATTTCTATAGTGTTTTGTATATTGTACAGGATTGCTTATTATTTGTATTGGATAGTAGTCTGTTTATTTCAATTGTTAGTTTTTTCTTAATTACCTGTTGTGTAATTTAGTTTATTTTTATCCCATATTTGTTCCCACTACCATACCTTAAGTTGGAGTCCTTAATCTCGTTATTTGCAAATATAATGACAATAAAGTCCATTATATTCTATTCTAGGGTGGATTTCTACAGTAATTCCTTCTAGCTGCTTCTCAACCAAACACACCACCGGCAGCTTTTCCTTATTTTCATGGATACATGTGTGTCGTTTCTATATTATTCTAACATTCTTAACTAGAGTTAATGACTTATTCTGCTTCAATGTGGTGCAAACCAGCAAAAGTTAATAATAATAACAATAATGGATTAGATTTTATATTTTCAATTATTATATACTCAAAGCGCTCACATCATGCATTCACACCTGGTGGTGGTAAGCTACCTTCTTTATTCTGGTCACATGTCTGGGATCGTCGATGCGCTTGAAACTAGAATATCAAGTGTTGCAAAGCTGTGTCATCAACACTCACAAGTATAAAACTACTTTTTTTAAAGTAATCATTTCTTATTTCAAGCATGAAATAAAAAAAAATCATGACTTTGACACAATTGTGTCTCATAATTAAAACAGATGACAGCCAAATGGACTTTGCTGTTTTATTTTCAATGAAACAATAGAAAAGACGTACTCATATAGTAGTACAGTTGGCACGGTACAGTAAACTGACAGTTAATATTTAAACATTTAACATTTCTAACTATTTTGAACAGAAATAGTTCATGCACATTCAGGTAAATTCTTCAAAATTACAATTAAAACATTTTTGGCCGGGGGCCGGGCTGTTTATATGCGCACTAATTGACTGAAAGAGCACGCACTTGGCGCGATGATGTCATGTTATCCATGGAAAAATAAATTTTTAGCAGAGATGTCAGATAATATCGGCAGGCCGATTTTATCGGCCGATAAATGCGTTAAAATGTAATATCGGAAATTATCGGTATCTGTTTTTTTATTATCGGTATCGTTTTTTTTTGTTTTTTTTTGTTTTTTATTAAATCAACATAAAAAACACAAGATACACTTACAATTAGTGCACCAACCCAAAAAAACTCCCTCCCCCATTCACACTCATTCACACAAAAGGGTTGTTTCTTTCTGTTATTAATATTGTGGTTCCTACATTATATATCAATATATATCAATACAGTCTGCAAGGGATACAGTCCGTAAGCACACATGATTGTGCGTGCTGCTGCTCCACTAATAGTACTAACCTTTAACAGTTCATTTTACTCATTTTCATTAATTACTAGTTTCTATGTAACTGTTTTTATATTGTTTTACTTTCTTGTTTATTCAAGAAAATGTTTTGAATTTATTTATCTTATTTTATTTGATTAATTTTTTTATTTTTTTTAAGTACCTTATCTTCACCATACCTGGTTGTCCAAATTAGGCATACTAATGTGTTAATTCCACGACTGTATATATCGGTATCGGTAATTAAAGAGTTGGACAATATCGGAATATCGGATATCGGCAAAAAGCCATTATCGGACATCCCTAATTTTTAGACAATATGATTTGCCTGAGTGGCTAGGAGACCCCGAGAGTAACAAGCGGTTGCCTTGTTGCCTTTCCATTAAGAACAATAAATTAGTTTTTAGTATAAGTTTGCTGGTTTCAAGAAATGTAATATCATTATGTCAAGATAATGGCACTAGCATTTACTTCATTTAAGAATATTTTTCAACATATTGAGTGAAAAGGTCTCTTTTTTTTCTACCAAGAAAAGTGCACTTGTTATTAGTGAGAATATACTTATTTTAAAGGTATTTATGGGTTCATTGAAGTTAGCTAATTAGGGCCCGCATGGCCCATTGCATAAGGACTCCCAAAGGGAGTCCTTATGCAATGGGACATAAGGACCTATTGTATTTGTAAGGTTTTATTATTCTTTATTCTTCCGCCGCCACAACAAACTGTAATTTGACCCCCTTAACATGCTTCAAAACTCACCATATTTGACCCACACATCAGGACCTGCGAAAATTACCTTTTTTAAAAAAAAAAAACGAACCCCAAAACTCAAAATTGCGCTCTAGCGCCCCCTAGGAAAAAAAAAAAAAACTAGACTGCCTATATCTCCCACTAGGAAGATCGGAGAGACATGAAACAAAAACCTGTATGTAGGTCTGACTTAGACCTAGTTTTCATAATTGTATATCATCGGGCAGAAATCAACAAGAAGTTGGCAATTCCCCCTTCAAAACAAAAAAGTACTAAAAACAGTCACTTTTGCCTCTTTGAGCTGTAATTTGACCCCCTTAACACGCTTCAAAACTCACCGAACTGAACACACACATCAGGACTGGCAAAAATTGCGATCTAATAAAAAAAACCTAACCCCAAATTTAAAAATTGCGCTCTAGAGCAATTTTTGAATAAAACGGAGAAAAAACTGCTCCTCGGAAGAAAAAAATGACAAAACTGCCTGTAACTCCCACTGGGAAGGTCGGAGAGACATGAAACAAAAACCTCTCCGTAGGTCTCACTTAGACCTACATTTCATAAATTGACAACCCCCAGCAAAAATCAACAGGAAGTTTGCTATTCCCCCTTCAAAACAAATGTTTTGTAAAAACCGGTCACCTTCATTCAAAAACGAACTCCTCTGAGCGCGTTTGTCGTTTCGCCTTCAAACTAACACAGGAGAGAGATTGAACCCTTGTGATTACAATGACAGAAGCGCTTTTTTTCTAACTGCTCCGGTTTTGATTTTATGACCCTTCAAAGACCCGCCGCGCTGCTGTTTTTTTAAGATGGCTGCTTAAAAGCAGGAAGCACCAGCGTGCCCACACAATGCAGACAAGGTAGGTACACTAGACAAAAGTCTTGGGACACTTGGGACTAAAAGTAGACAAAAGTATTGGGACACTTAGGACTAGCACCTGCCAAATACGCGGGCCCGAACAACGCTGCTTGCAGCTTTAATTTTACTTGTTTTGGAAAGTTGACAAGCCACATTTTCTTGTTCTATTGGCAGATAATTTTGTTTAGTTCAAATAAAATACCCCTCATTTTTGTATTTTTTTGTTTTTGAATACTGACTTTTTGCAGTGTGTGTGTGACAATAATTGGTACTTTAACTTTAACTTAATGGCGGCGATGCTTATAACTCAAATGTTTGCTTGCAACTCAAAGCATGACAGTGAGTTGCGAGACAACTTTTATCTCAAAGCACTCTTAAGTTGAGGTAGCATTGTAATTTAATGTCTGCTCTATCCCCCAGTGAGCAATGCACAAGACTTACTTACAAACCCCGTTTCCATATGAGTTGGGAAATTGTGTTAGATGTAAATATAAACGGAATTCAATGATTTGCAAATCCTTTTCAACCCATATTCAGTTGAATATGCTACAAAGACAACATATTTGATGTTCAAACTGATAAACATTTTTTTTTTTTCGCAAATAATCATTAACTTTAGAATTTGATGCAAAGAAGTTGGGAAAGGTGGCAATAAATACTGATAAAGTTGAGGAATGCTCATCAAACACTTATTTGGAACATCCCACAGGTGAACAGGCAAATTGGGAACAGGTGGGTGCCATGATTGGGTATAGAAGTAGATTCCATGAAATGCTCAGTCATTCACAAACAAGGATGGGGCGAGGGTCACCACTTTGTCAACAAATGCGTGAGCAAATTGTTGAACAGTTTAAGAAAAACCTTTCTCAACCAGCTATTGCAAGGAATTTAGGGATTTCACCATCTACGGTCCGTAATATCATCAAAGGGTTCAGAGAATCTGGAGAAATCACTGCACGTAAGCAGCTAAGCCCGTGACCTTCCATCCCTCAGGCTGTACTGCATCAACAAGCGACATCAGTGTGTAAAGGATATCACCACATGGGCTCAGGAACCCTTCAGAAACTCCCTGTCAGTAACTACAGTTGGTCGCTACATCTATAAGTGCAAGTTAAAACTCTCCTATGCAAGGCGAAAACCGTTTATCAACAACACCCAGAAACGCCGTCGGCTTCGCTGGGCCTGAGCTCATCTAAGATGGACTGATACAAAGTGGAAAAAGTGTTCTGTGGTCTGACGAGTCCACATTTCAAATTGTTTTTGGAAACTGTGGACGTCAAAGAGGAAAAGAACCACCCGGATTGATATAGGCGCAAAGTTGAAAAGCCAGCATCTGTGATGGTATGGAGGGTGTATTAGTGCCCAAGACATGGGTAACTTACACATCTGTGAAGGCGCCATTAATGCTGAAAGGTACATACAGGTTTTGGAGCAACATATGTTGCCATCCAAGCAACGTTACCATGGACGCCCCTGCTTATTTCAGCAAGACAATGCAAAGCCACGTGTTTACATCAACGTGGCTTCATAGTAAAAGAGTGCGGGTACAAGACTGGCCCGCCTGTAGTCCAGACCTGTCTCCCATTGAAAATGTGTGGCGCATTATGAAGCCTAAAATAGCACAACGGAGACCCCCGGACTGTTGAACAACTTAAGCTGTACATCAAGCAAGAATGGGAAAGAATTCCACCTGAGAAGCTTCAAAAATAAAGTTTATGAGTTTGAACATCAAATGTGTTGACTTTGTAGTGCATTCAACTGAATATGGGTTGAGAATGATTTGCAAATCATTGTATTCCGTTTATATTTACATCTAACACAATTTCCCAACTCATATGGAAACGGGGTTTGTACAACAGGCACATATAAAGTAACGATGCAGAATGCAACTGAGGCTGTATTTACACTTTTGGTTTGGACCATACCTGCCAACATTCACCTTGTTCTCCTTTCTTATTTAGTTTTGCAAATCATTTAGATCCCATTTCCTTTTTATACAAGCCACGACGTCAGCACAAAGCGCTACATTTGCACCGTGTCAGCAGTGGGCAAAATGGCTTGAAGCTTGAATAGTCAGCATCAGTGTAGGTTCTTTTGGAGAGGGGGGGTGTTTATCAGAGGTGTGGACTCGAGTCACATGACTTGGACTCGAGTCAGACTCGAGTCATGAATTTGATGACTTTAGACTCGACTTGACAAAATGTAAAAAGACTTGCAACTCGACTTAGACTTTAACATCAATGACTTGTGACTTCACTTGGACTTGAGCCTTTTGAATTGACATGACTTGACATGACTTGCTACTTTCCCCAAAACCCAAAGATGAAAAAGTTATTCGGGAGCGCTCCGTATTTTTCATTGTGTACTTGTCTATCAGCGTTGCGTGTGTCAGCTGGTGTGCTGTCAGTACAACAGCCAATCAAATTAGATCTACTTTGTTTTCATCACACAGCATTCATCCAATCAAATTGCAGGAAGAAGACATGTCCAAACCACACGCCAGTGAACAAAAAATGATACCTAAAATAATTTCGTTTGGGTATAAAAATTACGAGGTGGTCAACACAAAACGGTTTGCAGTATGCAACACATGCGGTTCCAAAATGACTGATGGAGAGGCAACAACTTCCAACTTTGTCCGGCATTTGAAGTTGCACAAAGAACGGTAAGTTTTGAATGTAAGATAACGTTTATTGGCTAAGTAACGTGACTTTTATTTGCTGTGTAGTTAAATCAGTGAGGCTGTAAACTCACTGCTAACGTTATAACGTTATTGCAAACACGGGAATCTGTTGCAGTTCACTACCTTATTCATACTTTTTGTTCAGTGATTTTTTTTTAAGCAGGGTTACGTTAGTCAATATATCACACGTAACGTTAGACGGCGGTCAGCAGCACCGCGTACTTTAGCCACCTAAAAAAAGACAAAAATAGTCAAATAAAGGTCAGTTAAAATGTATACTATATTATGAATATGTGTACTGTTTTAGCTAGCTTTCTGACATACTGTTGGTTGTTTACCTCAGTGGTCCCCAACCACCGGGCCGCGGCCCGGTACTGGTCCGTGGATCGATTGGTATCGGGCCGCACAAGAATTTTTTTATTTTTTTTTAATTAAATCAACATAAAAAAACACAAGATACACTTACAAGTAGTGCACCAACCCAAAAAAACTCTCCCCCCCCTTTTGTTCTGGGCATTGAACATGAAGACTCTTCCTTCACTGTTCCGAGTGGCCATGAGAGTCTTGGCAGTGCCTGCCTCCAGTGCTCCAGTGGAGCGAGTTTTCAGCCATGGTGGCATCATACTACGCCCCCATCGTGCACAAATGACTGACAGACTCTTGGCTAATTTGGTCTTTTGCAAATGCAATGCAGCATAGGGCCCTGACATATAAAAAGTACAACTTTTTTGTTATGTTCACGTATATGTCGTGTTTTTTCAATGTTAACACTTTTGTACAAATAAGTACATTTGCACTTTATTTTTCAATGTGTTTGTTCTGTAAAGGAATGAGTTAATGTTTAAAATGACTGGTTAATAGTGCTATTATAAAGTGCAATGTCAGCACAATTTTCTTTCCTGCAATTTAAAATGCACTTGTTTTAATAAATAAATACAGCGTTTGAAAAGCATACACAATCTGTGTTAATATATTAGTCTGTGGTTAAAAGGACTTGAAAGGACTCGAAACTCAAAATGCAGGACTTAGGACTTGACTTGAGACTTTCCAGTCTTGACTTTGGACTTGACTCGGGGCTTGCCCTGTCTTGACTCGGGACTTGACTCGGACTTGAGGGCAAAGACTTGAGACTTACTTGTGACTTGCAAAACAATGACTTGGTCCCACCTCTGGTGTTTATTCATTCAATTTTCTGTCCCTTATCGTAAGAAGAAGAAAAAAAAGCTGACGAAAGCCTGATAAAAGACACAAAAATAGATCGAAGCCCATCCAGTGGGCCAAGGTGCGGTGGAGGCCCAAAGGTGACGTTTAGTGCCGCATGAGCACACAGCCAACATCTAAACACACCTCCCAGAGATCTTTTTGGAGGAGGCCAGAGATGTTTTATTTTTATTCCCTCCATCGCTCCCTTCCTGTCTTTCCCAGAAGTGGAGTGAGACTATAAATATTAGCCAGTGTCTACCGGGCCATCACAAGGAATTTACTGAAGTTGGCTCAACGGTCGCATGAGATTAAAGTGGGCAAATCTCCCCAGTAACGTCACACTGAATTTTCCAGCCCATTAGAAAACTGAAAAAGTGTGCAGGAAAGGACGTTAGCGTGTAGGGATTGAGATTTTTTTTTGTTTCTTTCCCCCAAAATGTTACATCTTAAAAGTAACTCTCACGGATACTCTTTAGTGCTTGTCTTCGCGTGCTGGTTGTCCATCATACTTCTTTTCAGCAATGGATGCACAGAAGCCTCCATTTATCACATAAAAGGTACGTATTACTGTTTTTTTTTTCTAGAATGATCAAATACATTCTACTACTTTTTCCATCTTTCTGGTCATGAAAACTAAATATTACTGCTTGCAGCCATTGAAAACAAATGAAACGATACGCAGAGAGCAAACAATATACAGGTAAAAGCCAGTAAATTAGAATATTTTGAAAAACTTGATTTATTTCAGTAATTGCATTCAAAAGGTGTAACTTGTACATTATATTTATTCATTGCACACAGACTGATGCATTCAAATGTTTATTTCATTTAATTTTGATGATTTGAAGTGGCAACAAATGAAAATCCAAAATTCCGTGTGTCACAAAATTAGAATATTACTTAAGGCTAATACAAAAAAGGGATTTTTAGAAATGTTGGCCAACTGAAAAGTATGAAAATGAAAAATATGAGCATGTACAATACTCAATACTTGGTTGGAGCTCCTTTTGCCTCAATTACTGCGTTAATGCGGCGTGGCATGGAGTCGATGAGTTTCTGCCACTGCTCAGGTGTTATGAGAGCCCAGGTTGCTCTGATAGTGGCCTTCAACTCTTCTGCGTTTTTGGGTCTGGCATTCGGCATCTTCCTTTTCACAATACCCCACAGATTTTCTATGGGGCTAAGGTCAGGGGAGTTGGCGGGCCAATTTAGAACAGAAATACCATGGTCCGTAAACCAGGCACGGGTAGATTGTGCGCTGTGTGCAGGCGCCAAGTCCTGTTGGAACTTGAAATCTCCATCTCCATAGAGCAGGTCAGCAGCAGGAAGCAGGAAGTGCTCTAAAACTTGCTGGTAGACGGCTGCGTTGACCCTGGATCTCAGGATCCAGCAGATGACATGGCACCCCAAACCATCACTGATGGTGGAAACTTTACACTAGACTTCAGGCAACGTGGATCCTGTGCCTCTCCTGTCTTCCTCCAGACTCTGGGACCTCGATTTCCAAAGGAAATGCAAAATTTGCATGGTTGGGTGATGGTTTGGGGTGCCATGTCATCTGCTGGTGTCGGTCCACTCTGTTTCCTGAGATCCAGGGTCAACGCAGCCGTCTACCAGCAAGTTTTAGAGCACTTCATGCTTCCTGCTGCTGACCTGCTCTATGGAGATGGAGATTTCAAGTTCCAACAGGACTTGGCGCCTGCACACAGCGCAAAATCTACCCGTGCCTGGTTTACGGACCATGGTATTTCTGTTCTAAATTGGCCCGCCAACTCCCCTGACCTTAGCCCCATAGAAAATCTGTGGGGTATTGTGAAAAGGAAGATGCAGAATGCCAGACCCAAAAACGCAGAAGAGTTGAAGGCCACTATCAGAGCAACCTGGGCTCTCATAACACCTGAGCAGTGCCAGAAACTCATCGATTCCATGCCACGCCGCATTAACGCAGTAATTGAGGCAAAAGGAGCTCCAACCAAGTATTGAGTATTGTACATGCTCATATTTTTCATTTTCATACTTTTCAGTTGGCCAACATTTCTAAAAATCCCTTTTTTGTATTAGCCTTAAGTAATATTCTAATTTTGTGACACACGGAATTTTGGATTTTCATTTGTTGCCACTTCAAATCATCAAAATTAAATGAAATAAACATTTGAATGCATCAGTCTGTGTGCAATGAATAAATATAATGTACAAGTTACACCTTTTGAATGCAATTACTGAAATAAATCAAGTTTTTCAAAATATTCTAATTTACTGGCTTTTACCTGTATATGATGGAATATGAGGAAAACAGTTCTAATCATGCAAGCAACATTTTTGATTGATAAAAGTGATTTTATTTTATTTTTTTTAATTGTAATTTTACAAAAAAAAATCTAAACATTAGGAAGAAGAAGTTTGATCATAATAAGACAAAACCTGCACTATAATATGGATTAAATTTACTTTTTTTTTTTTAAATGCATCAGTCAATCAATAAAAGTTTACTTACATAACCCTGAATCACAAATGTCTCAAAGGGCTGCACAAACCACAATGACAAATCAAATGTAAATTAAAAATGTTCTTAAAGTGGTAAAATTATAAGAAAACAATGTAGTTTTATAACAGTAAATATGTACATTTACAAAACTTAACATTTACTACAAACAATTTCATTTTACCACAATAATAAAGACAGATAATTAGGGAGAAAAACTGTACAAAAGCTTTGAATTTTAAAGTTATTATAGACTAGACTTCCTTTTTATTGTCATTCAAATTTGAACTTTACAGCACAGATAAGAACGAAATTTCGTTACATAAATTATCTTAATTTTAGATGAAAAGTAAAGGTTACTTTAAAAAAAAAAAAAAAGTGTATAATTTTACCAGAAAAAATATGCAATTTTATTTGACAAAAGGAGATTTTGTAAAAAAAAAAAAAAATCTTGTGATTTTCCACAAATACATGTGTAATTTGACGTAAATGAAGTCATAATGTCACATATTAAATTGTAATATTATGGTAAAAAATTACCTAATAATTTAACTATAATAAAGTTGTATGGCAAAGGGAGACAAATATTACATGATTTTTATTGTCATTCAAATTTGAACTTTACAGCACAGATAAGAACGAAATTTCGTTACATAAGCTCATGGTAGTATATTAAATTATCTTAATTTTAGATGAAAAGTAAAGGTTACTTTAAAAAAAAAAAACAGTGTACAATTTTACCAGAAAAAAAAAATGCAATTTTATTTGACAAAAGGAGATTTTGTAAAAAAAAAAAATAAAAAAAAAAAATATTGTGATTTTACACAAATACATGTGTAATTTGACGTAAATGAAGTCATAATGTCACATATTAAATTGTAATATTATGGTAAAAAATTACCTAATAATTTAACTATAATAAAGTTGTATGGCAAAGGGAGACAAATATTACATGATTTTTATTGTCATTCAAATTTGAACTTTACAGCACAGATAAGAACGACATTTCGTTACATAAGCTCATGGTAGTATATTAAATTATCTTAATTTTAGATGAAAAGTAAAGGTTACTTTAAAAAAAAAAAAACAGTGTATAATTTTACCAGAAAAAATATGCAATTTTATTTGACAAAAGAAGATTTTGTAAAAAAAAAAAAAATCTTGTGATTTTCCACAAATACATGTGTAATTTGACGTAAATGAAGTCATAATGTCACATATTAAATTGTAATATTACGGTAAACAATTACCTAATAATGTAACTATAATAAAGTTGTATGGCAAAGGGAGACAAATATTACATGATTTTTATTGTCATTCAAATTTGAACTTTACAGCACAGATAAGAACGAAATTTCGTTACATAAGCTCATGGTAGTATATTAAATTATCTTAATTTTAGATGAAAAGTAAAGGTTACTTTAAAAAAAAAAAAACAGTGTATAATTTTACCAGAAAAAATATGCAATTTTATTTGACAAAAGGAGATTTTGTAAAAAAAAAAAAAAAAAAATCTTGTGATTTTACACAAATACATGTGTAATTTGACATAAATGAAGTCATAATGTCACATATTAAATTGTAATATTATGGTAAAAAATGACCTAATAATTTCACTATAATAAAGTTGTATGGCAAAGGGAGACAAATATTACATGATTTTTATTGTCATTCAAATTTGAACTTTACAGCACAGATAAGAACGAAATTTCGTTACATAAGCTCATGGTAGTATATTAAATTATCTTAAT
Source organism: Nerophis lumbriciformis (assembly GCF_033978685.3). Taxonomy (NCBI): domain Eukaryota; kingdom Metazoa; phylum Chordata; class Actinopteri; order Syngnathiformes; family Syngnathidae; genus Nerophis; species Nerophis lumbriciformis. The sequence continues at coordinate 4,857,108 of NC_084548.2, forward strand.
TTTAGATGAAAAGTAAAGGTTACTTTTAAAAAAAAACAGTGTATAATTTTACCAGAAAAAATATGCAATTTTATTTGACGAAAGGAGATTTTGTAAAAAAAAAAAAATCTTGTGATTTTCCACAAATACATGTGTAATTAGACGTAAATGAAGTCATAATGTCACATATTAAATTGTAAAATTATGGTAAAAAATTACCTAATAATTTAACTATAATAAAGTTGTATGGCAAAGGGAGACAAATATTACATGATTTTTATTGTCATTCAAATTTGAACTTTACAGCACAGATAAGAACGAAATTTCGTTACATAAGCTCATGGTAGTATATTAAATTATCTTAATTTTAGATGAAAAGTAAAGGTTACTTTAAAAAAAAAAACAGTGTATAATTTTACCAGAAAAATATGCAATTTTATTTGACAAAAGGAGATTTTGTAAAAAAAAAATAAAAAAATAAAAAAATCTTGTGATTTTACACAAATACATGTGTAATTTGACGTAAATGAGGTCATAATGTCACATATTAAATTGTAATATTATGGTAAAAAATTACCTAATAATTTAACTATAATAAAGTTGTATGGCAAAGGGAGACAAATATTACATGATTTTTATTGTCATTCAAATTTGAACTTTACAGCACAGATAAGAACGAAATTTCGTTACATAAGCTCATGGTAGTATATTAAATTATCTTAATTTTAGATGAAAAGTAAAGGTTACTAAAAAAAAAAAACAGTGTATAATTTTACCAGAAAAAATATGCAATTTTATTTGACAAAAGGAGATTTTGTAAAAAATAAAAATAAAAATAAAAAAAATCTTGTGATTTTACACAAATACATGTGTAATTTGACGTAAATGAAGTCATAATGTCACATATTAAATTGTAATATTATGGTAAAAAATTACCTAATAATTTAACTATAATAAAGTTGTATGGCAAAGGGAGACAAATATTACATGATTTTTATTGTCATTCAAATTTGAACTTTACAGCACAGATAAGAACGAAATTTCGTTACATAAGCTCATGGTAGTATATTAAATTATCTTAATTTTAGATGAAAAGTAAAGGTTACTTTTTTTTTTTTTAAAAACAGTGTATAATTTTACCAGAAAAAATATGCAATTTTATTTGACAAAAGGAGATTTTGTAAAAAAATAAAAAAAATAAAATGAAAATCTTGTGATTTTACACAATTAATTTGACGTAAATGAAGTCATTACGTCACATATTAAATTGTAATATTATGGTAAAAAATTACCTAATAATTTAACTATAATAAAGTTGTATGGCAAAGGGAGACAAATATTACATGATTTTTATTGTCATTCAAATTTGAACTTTACAGCACAGATAAGAACGAAATTTCGTTACATAAGCTCATGGTAGTATATTAAATTATCTTAATTTTAGATGAAAAGTAAAGGTTACTTTTTTTTTTTTTTAAAAACAGTGTATAATGTTACCAGAAAAAATATGCAATTTTATTTGACAAAAGGAGATTTTGTAAAAAAATAAAAAAAATAAAATGAAAATCTTGTGATTTTACACAATTAATTTGACGTAAATGAAGTCATTACGTCACATATTAAATTGTAATATTATGGTAAAAAATTACCTAATAATTTAACTATAATAAAGTTGTATGGCAAAGGGAGACAAATATTACATGATTTTTATTGTCATTCAAATTTGAACTTTACAGCACAGATAAGAACGAAATTTCGTTACATAAGCTCATGGTAGTATATTAAATTATCTTAATTTTAGATGAAAAGTAAAGGTTACTTTTAAAAAAAAAAACAGTGTATAATTTTACCAGAAAAAATATGCAATTTTATTTGACAAAAGGAGATTTTGTAAAAAAAAAAAAAAAAAAAAAAAAAAAAAATCTTGTGATTTTACACAAATACATGTGTAATTTGACGTAAATGAAGTCATAATGTCACATATTTAATTGTAATATTATGGTAAAAAATTACCTAATAATTTAACTATAATAAAGTTGTATGGCAAAGGGAGACAAATATTACATGATTTTTATTGTCATTCAAATTTGAACTTTACAGCACAGATAAGAACCAAATTTCGTTACATAAGCTCATGGTAGTATATTAAATTATCTTAATTTTAGATGAAAAGTAAAGGTTACTTTTTAAAAAAAAAACAGTGTATAATTTTACCAGAAATAAATGCAATTTTATTTGACAAAAGGAGATTTTGCTAAAAAATAAATAAAAAAAAATCTTGTGATTTTACACAAATACATGTGTAATTTGACGTAAATGAAGTCATAATGTCACATATTAAATTGTAATATTATGGTAAAAAATTACCTAATAATTTAACTATAATAAAGTTGTATGGCAAAGGGAGACAAATATTACATGATTTTTATTGTCATTCAAATTTGAACTTTACAGCACAGATAAGAACGAAATTTCGTTACATAAGCTCATGGTAGTATATTAAATTATCTTAATTTTAGATGAAAAGTGAAGGTTACTTTTTTTTTTTTTTAAAACAGTGTATAATTTTACCAGAAATAATATGCAATTTGTTTTGACAAAAGGAGATTTTGTAAAAAAAAAATAAAAAAAAAATCTTGTGATTTCCACAAATACATGTGTAATTTGACGTAAATGAAGTCATAATGTCACATATTAAATTGTAATATTATGGTAAAAAAATTACCTAATAATTTAACTATAATAAAGTTGTATGGCAAAGGGAGACAAATATTACATGATTTTTATTGTCATTCAAATTTGAACTTTACAGCACAGATAAGAACGAAATTTCGTTACATAAGCTCATGGTAGTATATTAAATTATCTTAATTTTAGATGAAAAGTAAAGGTTACTTTAAAAAAAAAAAACAGTGTATAATTTTACCAGAAATAATATGCAATTTTATTTGACAAAAGGAGATTTTGTAAAAAAAAAAAAAAAAAAAAAAAAAAAAAAAAAATCTTGTGATTTTCCACAAATACATGTGTAATTTGACGTAAATGAAGTCATAATGTCACATATTAAATTGTAATATTATGGTAAAAAATTACCTAATAATTTAACTATAATAAAGTTGTATGGCAAAGGGAGACAAATATTACATGATTTTTATTGTCATTCAAATTTGAACTTTACAGCACAGATAAGAACGAAATTTCGTTACATAAGCTCATGGTAGTATATTAAATTATCTTAATTTTAGAAGAAAAGTAAAGGTTACTTTAAAAAAAAAAAACAGTGTATAATTTTACCAGAAAAAATATGCAATTTTATTTGACAAAAGGAGATTTTGTAAAAAAATAAAATAAAATAAATAAAAAAATCTTGTGATTTTACACAAATACATGTGTAATTTGACGTAAATGAAGTCATAATGTCACATATTAAATTGTAATATTATGGTAAAAAATTACCTAATAATTTAACTATAATAAAGTTGTATGGCAAAGGGAGACAAATATTACATGATTTTTATTGTCATTCAAATTTGAACTTTACAGCACAGATAAGAACGAAATTTCGTTACATAAGCTCATGGTAGTATATTAAATTATCTTAATTTTAGATGAAAAGTAAAGGTTACTTTTAAAAAAAAAAAAACAGTGTATAATTTTACCAAAAAAAATATGCAATTTTATTTGACAAAAGGAGATTTTGTAAAAAAATAAAATAAAAAATAAAAATCTTGTGATTTTACACAAATACATGTGTAATTTGACGTAAATGAAGTCATAATGTCACATATTAAATTGTAATATTATGGCAAAAAATTACCTAATAATTTAACTATAATAAAGTTGTAAGGCAAAGGGAGACAAATATTACATGATTTTTATTGTCATTCAAATTTGAACTTTACAGCACAGATAAGAACGAAATTTCGTTACATAAGCTCATGGTAGTATATTAAATTATCTTAATTTTAGATGAAAAGTAAAGGTTACTTTAAAAAAAAAAAAACAGTGTATAATTTTACCAGAAAAAATATGCAATTTCATTTGACAAAAGGAGATTTTGTAAAAAAAAAATAAAAATAAAAAAATCTTGTGATTTTACACAAATACATGTGTAATTTGACCTAAATGAAGTCATAATGTCACATATTAAATTGTAATATTATGGTAAAAAATAACCTAATAATTTAACTATAATAAAGTTGTATGGCAAAGGTAGACAAATATTACATGAACCGTATTTTTTGGAGTATAAGTCGCACCGGCCGAAAATGCACAATAAAGAAGGAAAAAAACATATATAAGTCGCACTGGAGTATAAGTCGCATTTTTGGGGGAAATTTATTTGACAAAAGCCAACACCAAGAATAGACATTTGAAAGGCAATTTAAAATAAATAAAGAATAGTGAACAACAGGCTGAATAAGTGTACGTTATATGAGGCATAAATAACCAACTGGTATGTTAACGTAACATATTATGGTAAGAGTCATTCAAATAACTATAACATATAGAACATGCTATACGTTTACCAAACAATCTGTCACTCTTAATCGCTAAATCCCATGAAATCTTATACGTCTAGTCTCTTACGTGAATGAGATCAATAATATTATTTGATATTTTACGCTTTTTGCGTCGTTCCTGAGTATAAGTCGCACCCCCGGCCAAACTATGAAAAAAACTGCGACTTATAGTCCGAAAAATATGGTAGTAATAATATTATGGAGGAAAAAAAAAAAACTAGCAATTTTACGTGACATAAAATATGGTTATCCATACAGGTTTGCATTTTGGGCCTTTGGAGTTCAGACCAAGGGATGTCGTTGTGATTTGTGCAGCCCATTGGCGTTGTTAGGCCTATTTTAGGGGGGCTCAAGCCCCCCTAAAATATTCTTAAGCCCCCCTAAATAATTTGGTGTTATATATATATAAATTATATATAATTTTTTTTTTTTTTACAAATACATGCCGACATATTCATTATAAAGAGGCCCGAATATGAGTTTAAATAAATAATCATAGAACCTGTCATTATTCACTCAGTTTCGCCTCACTTCATAGCGTAAGGTAGAGAGCCCCTTTAGTGTGTCGGTATCCCATCCATTCCACTTGTTCATATAGAAAATGCCCACATCACTCAAAATCCAGTCCGCATTTTCTATGCGACCTTGCTTGCGGTCCTTGGACTTGTTCATATAGAAAATGCCCACATCACTCAAAATCCAGTCCGCATTTTCTCCGCGACCTTGCTTGCGGTCCTTGGCCTTGTTCATATAGAAAATGCCCACATCACTCAAAATCCCGTCCGCATTTTCTCCGCGACCTTGCTTGCGGTCCTGCAGGTGTACGGAGCACATTAGCACACAGCACTGCAGAACAAGAACGTGAACGGATGCAAAATGGACATAAGAAACTTTTTCAAGAAAGTAAGTATTCATCACTGCTTGTAGTAAAATGTATTAGCTCCACTTTACACCAGGTCTGTGTTTGACAAAAAGTTGACATTCCCGCTCTAAAACAATGCTGCTACTTAGTTAGCTAGTTAGCCTGAAATGCATCATTAAGGTCCTGATTATTTATAATGTTAAATGTGCACTCTTTTTTTACCATTTGCTATCTTTGGGGTTACTTCCTTCTGGAGCATCAGCTGTGTTTCTCACTTTACACATGGAGGAGAACAGGAGCTGAGCTCATTCACGTATGACTATCATCAGTAGATAATACTAATAATCATCATGCAAGTAATTGTTTCTTGTTGATGCTGTAAACAAAATGTCACATGTTTGTTGTTGTACTGAACACAGATTGAAAATAAACCGACTGAAATAATAATAATAATAACAATGAATCATTTCTAAGTCTTTGTTAGTCGTTTGTGAAGTTTTGTGCTCGTGCACTACGTTCGCTCGCATCCTGTGCATCTCCTGGGGGCTAAGCCCCCCCCTGTCCTTAAAAGCTAGTGACGCCCCTGGTGCAGCCCTCCAAGGCACTTGTGACTAAGGGCTATAAAAATAAGCTTTGATTGACTGATAGCAAACTAGGTTTCCCCTTTGGATCTCTGGCATTTATTTGCTGCAGGAGCTCAGGATTGGAATTCAAATGATGGCATATTTTTGGTCCAAATCCAACATTTACCTACAGCTGCTTTAAATGGTGAAGGAGACAGGAGAGTCATTCTGTCGTATCGTTGCCAGGTCTGTGCACGTTTAAGGACAAGTACTACAAGCCCGGGGATTCGTACAGGATAGGCTGTGACAAGTGTTTCTGCCACGACTTTGGCGCTTACTGCTTTGCGTGAGTACATCCTTCACTTCAGGTCATATTCATTGATTGCACTTACATAATCTAGTCTTGCCCAGGGCCATTCTGTCATTAAGCATGTTTCTCATACTTCTTTCTGCTCCCCCCCCCCGTCCTCCGACCGTGACCCACCTTGTTCCTGCCAGGCCGATGAAGCCCACCTCGTGGCCCAGGAAGTGCCGTCGAATCAGGACGGAGTGCGGTTACAAGGTGGTCTACAGAGAAAGTCCTCTGGTGGCGTGCCAAGCGTACAGCTGGATAGGATGAAGAACACACACATACTTTGTTCATGCGAACCCCGTTTCCATATGAGTTGGGAAATTGTGTTAGAAGTAAATATAAACGGAATACAATGATTTGCAAATCATTTTCAACCCATATTCAGTTGAATATGCTACAAAGACAACATATTTGATGTTCAAACTCATAAACATTTTTTTTGTTGCAAATAATCATTAACTTTAGCATTTGATGCCAGCAACACGTGACAAAGAAGTTGGGAAAGGTGGCAAAAAATACTGATAAAGTTGAGGAATGCTCATCAAACACTTATTTGGAACATCCCACAGGTGAACAGGCTAATTGGGAACAGGTGGGTGCCATGATTGGGTATAAAAGTAGATTCCATGAAATGCTCAGTCATTCACAAACAAGGACGGGGCGAGGGTCACCACTTTGTCAACAAATGCGTGAGCAAATTGTTGAACAGTTTAAGAAAAACCTTTCTCAACCAGTTATTGCAAGGAATTTAGGGATTTCACCATCTACGGTCCGTAATATCATCAAAGGGTTCAGAGAATCTGGAGAAATCACTGCACGTAAGCAGCTAAGCCCGTGACCGTCGATCCCTCAGGCTGTACTGCATCAACAAGCGACATCAGTGTGTAAAGGATATCACCACATGGGCTCAGGAACACTTCAGAAACCCACTGTCAGTAACTACAGTTGGTCGCTACATCTGTAAGTGCAAGTTAAAACTCTCCTATGCAAGGCAAAAAAACGTTTATCAACAACACCCAGAAACGCCGTCGGCTTCGCTGGGCCTGAGCTCATCTAAAATGGACTGATACAAAGTGGAAAAGTGCTCTGTGGTCTGATGAGTCCACATTTAAAATTGTTTTTGGAAACTGTGGACGTCGTGTCCTCCGGACCAAAGAGGAAAAAAAACATCCGGATTGTTATAGGCGCAAAGTTGAAAAGCCAGCATGTGTGATGGTATGAGGGTGTATTAGTGCCCAAGACATGGGTAACTTACACATCTGTGAAGGCGCCATTAATGCTGAAAGGTACATACAGGTTTTGGAGCAACATATGTTGCCATCCAAGCAACGTTACCATGGACGCCCCTGCTTATTTCAGCAAGACAATGCCAAGCCACGTGTTACATCAACGTGGCTTCGTAGTAAAAGAGTGCGGGTACTAGACTGGCCTGCCTGTAGTCCAGACCTGTCTCCCATTGAAAATGTGTGGCGCATTATGAAGCCTAAAATAGCACAACGGAGACCCCCGGACTGTTGAACAACTTAAGCTGTACATCAAGCAAGAATGGGAAAGAATTCCACCTGAGAAGCTTCAAAAATGTGTCTCCTCTGTTCCCAAACGTTTACTGAGTGTTGTTAAAAGGAAAGGCCATGTAACACAGTGGTGAACATGCCCTTATCCAATTACTTTGGCACGTGCTGCAGCCATGAAATTCTAAGTTAATTACTATTTGAAAAAATAAAGTTTATGAGTTTGAACATCAAATATGTTGTCTTTGTAGCATATTCTACTGAATATGGGTTGAAAATGATTTGCAAATCATTGTATTCCGTTTATATTTACATCTAACACAATTTCTCAACTCATATGGAAACGGGGTTTGTACATTCCATCAAGAAGAAATTTTGCAGACAAGGCCGTCTTAAGGCTGATTTATTTGTATTTTTTTACATACTATATAGATATAGTCATGCCACTTTTTATGAACAATGTGTTTGCAATATAATTTGTTTTGTTTAAAGGCTGCAATTTAATTTCCCCACGATGATCATCAATAAACCAAACCATTTGGTGCCAACAAGAAACAACGCTTATTTTATAAACTTGCTACATGTACACTAACATTCAAAGGAATAAATGCATCATTTTCTAAGGGGGTAAAGACGTTTATTTTTCTAATTGTATCAAGCTTGAAAATTAGGAGAATTGGCGATTTTTCAGAAGGTTGCAATATTCAAGGAGATAATGTATTTTACAGTATATATATATTTATTTTACATTGTAATTTTACACCCACATCCATACTTGCCAACCTTGAGACCTTCAATTTCGGGAGGTGGGGGATGGGTGCGGGGGGCGTGGTTGGGGGCGTGGTTAAGAGGGGAGGAGTATATTTACAGCTAGAATTTACCAAGTCAAGTATTTCATATATATACATACATACATACATACATATATATATATATATCCCCGCGACCCCGAAGGGAATAAGCGGTAGAAAATGGATGGATGGATATATATATATATATATATATATATATATATATATATATATATGTATATATATATATAAGAAATAATTGACTTTCAGTGAATTCTAGCTATATATATATATATAATATTTATATATAATATATATATATATATATATATATATATATATATATATATATATATATATATATATATATATATATATATATATATAAATAAATAAAAGAAATACTTGAATTTCAGTGTTCATTTATTTACACATATACACACACATAACACTCATCTACTCATTGTTGAGTTAAGGGTTGAATTGTCCATCCTTGTTCTATTCTCTGTCACTATTTTTCTAACCATGCTGAACACCCTCTCTGATGATGCATTGCTGTGTGGCACGCACAAAAGTGCTTTCATCAAATGCACTAGATGGCAGTATTGTCCTGTTTAAGAGTGTCACAACATTGCTGTTTACGGCAGACGCACTGCTTTACTGTAGACGTTCTTTATATTGTGGGAAAGCGGACTCAGGTCCGCATGGAGCTGGAGGGGGCGTGGCCTCCAGCTCCGCCTGAATTTCGGGAGATTTTCAGGAGAAAATTTGTCCCGGGAGGTTTTCGGGAGAGGCGCTGAATTTCGGGAGTCTCCCGGAAAATCCGGGAGGGTTGGCAAGTATGCCCACATCATTTCAAGACAATACATTTGTGATTAAAAACATGCAATTAAAAAAAGTGATACAATTATTAAATATCAAGTAGGATTTAAATAAAATGTCACACTAAAAAATAAATATAAATTTAGGGTCCAGAAGATGTGATAGTTACCTGTGTGATTAGGGGTCCTAGGAACTTGGACATAATCTGTTCGGGGAGAATGTATTCTTTTACCCTAAAAGAAATCAATCAGAAACTGAACTTTTTTTCCATTACAAAACATGTAAATACAGTACAGATTTATTTCAAGTAACATTTAGCATAGTTATGTCATGTACAGTGGTGGTCAAAAGTGTACATACACTTGTAAAGAACATCATGTCATGGCTGTCTTGAGTTTCCAATCATTTCTACAACTCTTATTATTTTTGTGATAGAGTGATTGGAGCACATACTTGTTGGTTCACAAAAAAACATTCATGAAGTTTGCTTCTTTTATGAATTTATTATGGAAAATGTGAGCAAATGTGCTGGGTCAAAAGTACACATACAGCAATGTTAATATTTGCTTACATGTCCCTTGGCAAGTTTACCTGCAATAAGGCACTTTTGGTAGCCATCCACAAGCTTCTGCTGGAATTTTTGACCACTCCTCTTGACAAAATTGGTGCAGTTCAGCTCAATGTGTTGGTTTTCTGACATGGACTTGTTTCTTCAGCATTGTCCACACGTTTAAGTCAGGACTTTGGGAAGGTCATTCTAAAACCTTCATTCTAGCCTGATGTAGCCATTCCTTTACCACTTTTGATGTGTGTTTGGGGTCATCAGGGCCGGCCCGTGGCATAGGCCGTATAGGCAAATGCTAAGGGCGCCGTCCATCAGGGGGCGCCACGCCAGTGCCACAAATGTTGGAGAAAAAAAAAAAAAGTTGGTACTATTATTTCTAAATACAAAAAATAATCCCACGTTAATTAAAATGCAAAGTAAAGCCTATATAATAGAAATATTATTTGTTACAACATTACAACCCCCCCCCCCCCCCCCCCTTCGCCCGGTGCGCCCCCCTCCCTTCCCGTATCAAGACTCTTTTTGGACGTCACCACATCAAAAAATCAACACAAGATGTCAAAACGGCCAAAACTGTCAGGTGCCCAGGGAAGAAAAAAGAGAAAAGAAGAGGAGGAGAAACGAGAAAAAGACAGAGGTAGCAGGTAGGTAACGTTAGCCTACATGAAATTATTTGTCTGTTACAGAATGTGATAGTAACCTGGCTTTTTAGCATTAAGCTAATGTTACATGATTCGGCAATTGCTAATCAATAAATAGCTAGTTCTGTTTTAACGTCGGGTTAATATTGTGGAGGGGGCTAAATTGTTATGGAAAATAATAATGTAACGTTAGGTAATTACAGTACTCCCACCTTACATTCCTCAGGGACATTTGTATTAGATCTTTTAAGCAGGTATTTTTTGTTTACATTGTTATTGCCTTCTGGTTAGCTAATGTTTGCCCTGCAGGTAATAGTCACTTTTCCACCCATTAGGTATAGTTGTAAGCCTAGTTGTTAAAGTGCACATCATTAATGTTAATTAAGCAATATGTATGTAAAAAATATTGTATTTCATATATTCATTTTTTATTTTTTGCATTCATTTATTTATTCATATTTTTTTTTATCTTGTTAACTATTCTGATTGTTAATTTGCTTTCTTTAAGTAAAAAAAAGGTCAAAGACAAAGATATATTTGGTTTCTTGTGAGTATATACAGTTCACTGCCGATGTGGGGGGGCGCCACCTAAAATCTTGCCTAGGGCGCCAGATTGGTTAGGGCCGGGCCTGGGGGTCATTGTCCTGTTAGAACACCCAACTGCGCCCAAGACCCAACCTCCGGGCTGATGATTTTAGCTTTCCCTGAAGAATTTGGAGGTAATCTTCCTTTTTCATTGTCCCATTTACTCTCTGTAAAGCACCAGTTCCATTGGCAGCAAAACAGGCCCAGAGCATAATACTACCACCATCATGCTTGACGGTTTGCATGATGTTCCTGGGATTAAAGGCCTCACCTTTTCTCTTCCAAACATATTGCTGGGTATTGTGGCCAAACAGCTCCATTTTGTGTCATCTGACCACAGAACTTTCCTGTCAATGTGATGTCAAGAAACCCAAGACAGCCATGACATTATGTTCTTTACGAATGTAAGTAAACTTTTGACCACGACTGTTAAGTAGAACACGTAATTTAAAAAACTTACCTTAGGTGTTGTTTTCCTGAAAATGTATTTTTAACTTTGATTGCCATAACTAAAATGTTATTATTTGGTTTATCATCATTTATACACATGTAAAACATACACACATCAAAAGACTTTATCAGAATTGAAGGTCATTTATTTAAAAATGCCTTCAAAACACAACTTTAGCATTGTGTCAGAACCTATTCTTCCAACAAGTGAATAATAAGTGAACATGTGAATCCCTGTTTTAAGGTTAGTGCAGGTAAATAACTGTAGCCTTACTGTATATATCATTAAGTATCTGATTTGACACATCTGCAAGTTGAATAATAGCTGCACAAAGTTTCAACACTTTCACACTATTTCACTTTTGTCAGGCCAAAACATTTTTATATGAGTGGAAATATTGATGGGAAAAAAAAAATAATAATAATGCACTATAATTACCGTATTTTTCGGACTATAAGTCGCAGTATTTTTCATGGTTTGGCCGGGGGTGCGACTTATACTCAGGAGCGACTTATGTGTGAAATGATTAACACATTAGCGTAAAATATGAAATAATATTATTTATCTCATTCACGTAAGAGACTAGACGTATAAGATTTCATGGGATTTAGCGATTAGGAGTGACAGATTGTTTGGTAAACGTATAGCATGTTCTATATGTTATAGTTATTTGAATGACTCTTACCATAATATGTTACGTTAACATACCAGTTGGTTATTTATGCCTCATATAACGTACACTTATTCAGCCTGTTGTTCACTATTCTTTATTTATTTTAAATTACCTTTCAAATGTCTATTCTTGGTGTTGGCTTTTATCAAATACATTTCACCAAAAAATGCGACTTATACTCCAGTGCGATTTATATATGTTTTTTTCCTTCTTTATTATGCATTTTCGGCCGGTGCGACTTATACTCCGAAACATACGGTAATAGAAAACTGATTGTTAGTATTAGGGCCACAATATAAAAGGAAAGGAAAGAAAAAGTGTCAGAATGAGGGGAAAACATGTACCAAATCAATCAAACAAAAAGGTAATTGATAACATGTTTTAACAGTGTTGCCCTCAATATGCTGTAAATTTGGTGGTGTATCCATCCATCCATCCATCTTCTTCCGCTTATCCGAGGTCGGGTCGCGGGGGCAGCAGCCTAAGCAGGGAAGCCCAGACTTCCCTCTCCCCAGCCACTTCGTCCAGCTCCTCCCGGGGGATCCCGAGGCCAGCCGGGAGACATAGTCTTCCCAACGTGTCCTGGGTCTTCCCCGTGGCCTCCTACCGGTCGGACGTGCCCTAAACACCTCCCGAGGGAGGCGTTCTGGTGGCATCCTGACCAGATGCCCGAACCACCTCATCTGGCTCCTCTCCATGTGGAGGAGCAGCGGCTTTACTTTGAGCTCCTCCCGGATGACAGAGCTTCTCAACATATCTCTAAGGGAGAGACCCACCACCCGGCGGAGGAAACTCATTTCGGCCGCTTGTACTCGTGATCTTGTCCTTTCGGTCATAACCCAAAGCTCATGACCATAGGTGAGAATGGGAACGTAGATCGACCGGTAAATTGAGAGCTTTGCCTTCCGGCTCAGCTCCTTCTTCACCACAACGGATCGATACAGCGTCCGCATTACTGAAGACGCCGCACCGATCCGCCTGTCGATCTCACGATCCACTCATCCCTCACTCGTGAACAAGACTCCGAGGTACTTGAACTCCTCCACTTGGGGCAGGGTCTCCTCCCCAACCCGAAGATGGCATTCCACCCTTTTCCGGGCGAGAACCATGGACTCGGACTTGGAGGTGCTGATTCTCATCCCAGTCGCTTCACACTCGGCTGCGGACCGATCCAGCGAGAGCTGAAGATCCTGGCCAGATGAAGCCATCAGGACCACATCATCTGCAAAAAGCAGAGACCTAATCCTGCAGCCACCAAACCAGATCCCCTCAACGCCTTGACTGCGCCTAGAAATTATGTCCATAAAAGTTATGAACAGAATCGGTGACAAAGGGCAGCCTTGGCGGAGTCCAACCCTCACTGGAAACGTGTCCGACTTACTGCCGGCAATGCGGACCAAGCTCTGAAACTGATCATACAGGGAGCGGACCGCCAAAATCAGACAGTCCGATACCCCATACTCTCTGAGCACTCCCCACAGGACTTCCCGAGGGACACGGTCGAATGCCTTCTCCAAGTCCACAAAGCACATGTAGACTGGTTGGGCAAACTCCCATGCACCCTCAAGGACCCTGCCGAGAGTATAGAGCTGGTCCACAGTTCCACGACCAGGACGAAAACCACACTGTTCCTCCTGAATCCGAGGTTCGACTATCCGGCGTAGCCTCCTCTCCAGTACACCTGAATAGACCTTACCGGGAAGGCTGAGGAGTGTGATCCCACGATAGTTAGAACACACCCTCCGGTTCCCCTTCTTAAAGAGAGGAACCACCACCCCGGTCTGCCAATCCAGAGGTACCGCCCCCGATGTCCACGCGATGCTGCAGAGTCTTGTCAACCAAGACAGCCCCACAGCATCCAGAGCCTTAAGGAACTCCGGGCGGATCTCATCCACCCCCGTGGTGGTGTAAAACATATTTTAAAAAATTGTTTAAAGGCCTACTGAAATGTGATTTTCTTATTTAAACGGGGATAGCAGGTCCATTCTATGTGTCATACTTGATCATTTTGCGATATTGCCATATTTTTGCTGAAAGGATTTAGTAGAGAACATCGACGATAAAGTTCGCAACTTTTGGTCGCCGATAAAAAAGCCTTGCCTGTACCGGAAGTAGCAGACGAGTAGCGTGACGTCACAGGTTGTGGAGCTCCTCACATCCGCACATTGTTTACAATCATGGCCACCAGCAGCGAGAGCGATTCGGACCGAGAAAGCGACGATTCCCCCATTAATTTGAGCGAGGATGAAAGAATTGTGGATGAGGAAAGTGAGAGTGAAGGACTAGAGGGCAGTGGGAGCGATTCAGATAGGGAAGATGCTGTGAGAGGCGGGTGGGACCTGATATTCAGCTGGGAATGACTAAAACAGTAAATAAACACAAGACATATATATACTCTATTAGCCACAACACAACCAGGCTTATATTTAATATGCCACAAATTAATCCCGCATAACAAACACCTCCCCCCTCCCGTCCATATTACCTGCCAATGCAACTCAAACACCTGCACAACACACTCAATCCCACAGCCCAAAGTACCGTTCACCTCCCCAAAGTTCATACAGCACATATATTTCCCCAAAGTCCCCAAAGTTACGTACGTGACATGCACATAGCGGCACGCACGTACGGGCAAGCGATCAAATGTTTGGAAGCGTACTCACGGTACCGCGTCTGCGCATCCAACTCAAAGTCCTCCTGGTAAAGGTCTCTGTTGTCCCAGTTCTCCACAGGCCAATGGTAAAGCTTGACTGTCATCTTTCGGGAATGCAAACAATGAAACACCGGCTGTGCTTGTGTTGCTGCAGTCGGCCGCAATACACCGCTTCCCACCTACAGCTTTCTTCTTTGCTGTCTCCATTGTTCATTGAACAAATTGCAAAAGATTCACCAACACAGATGTCCAGAATACTGTGGAATTTTGCGATGGAAACAGACGACTTAATAGCCGGCCACCATGCTGTCCCAAAATGTCCTCTACGCGCTGACGTCATCATACCGAGACGTTTTCAGCAGGATATTTCGCGCGAAATTTAAAATTGCACTTTAGTAAGCTAACCCGGCCGTATTGGCATGTGTTGCAATGTTAAGATTTCATCATTGATATATAAACTATCAGACTGCGTGGTCGGTAGTAGTGGGTTTCAGTAGGCCTTTAAGTTTTATAGATTTTATAGAAGAAGAAAAAAAAATACATTTTGGCAAGTTACTTACAAGAAATACATGTTATTGAATTAGTTAATGTTAGTGACATTAAAGGGCCTCTTCCAAGGACAAAATACAGTTTTTAATAAAGCGTGTCAATAGTTATTTTTTTGTAGTGCGTTGCTCCGCACAAAACACTGTAATAGAAATAAAGCACCTACCAATTTATTTATTGTTTTAAATCAAGTCATGAAAAACGATTAAAACGGTGTTACAAAACTGGGTCAGACTTCCTGTGGATTTGTGTACATTTGCATCTTAAGCCTTCTAGTATGTCGGTTAGTAGTGCAAAACATAACATTTGGTCTATGGTTACCATTACAATCCGCTAGTGATGGGTCCGGCAACACCGATGCATCGGCGCATGCGTCGAGCTCATAGAGCGAAACCCTGTGTCGGTGCGCGTACCGCTTTTAGAAAGTCACGTGACCGATCATGAGCTGTTTTGGTCACGTGACCGATACGCCAACTGTGTCGCACTGACGCCTCCTCTGTGCCCTGTGAGCGGGTCTTTTCTACAGCCGGACAAATAATAACTAAGAAGACAAATCGTCTAAAATGTAATACGTCGGAAAAACTTTTTTTTTTTTTTTTTATAAAAATGTGTAAAAAAATAAAATTAAAAAAATTCCCAGTCCACAATCATCCACAACATGTTCTCTTAGATTTCCATGTTATGATACATGTTCACATTATTTATTGACTGTATCTAAAAAAGATACAAATATATTTTTATTTAAATGAAGATATGAAATAATCCTAAATGAAATACAATGACTTGGTTTATATTATTGTATATACTAGGGCAGGGGTCACCAACGCGGTGCTCGCGGTCACCAGGTAGCCCGTAAGGACCAGATCAGTCGCCCGCTGGCCTGTTCTAAAAATAGCTCAAAGAGCAGCACTTACCAGTGAGCTGCCTCTATTTTTTTTAATTTTATTTAGCTGGTCTCGCTTTGCTCGACATTTTTAATTCTAAAAGAGACAAAACTCAAATAGAATTTGAAAATCCAAGAAAATATTTTAAAGACTTGGTCTTCACTTGGAATAAGCGGTAGAAAATGGATGGATGGATGGGTCTTCACTTGTTTAAATAAATTCATTTATTTTTTACTTTGCTTCTTATTACTTTTAGAAATACAATGTTAGAGAAAAAATACAACCTTAAAAATGATTTTAGGATTTTTAAACAAATATACCTTTTTACCTTTTAAATTTCTTCCTCTTATTTCCTGACAATTTAAATCAATGTTCAAGTAAAACATTTTTTTTTTTTATTGTAAAGAATAATAAATATTTTAGCTTCTGGTTTTTCGACAAAGAATATTTGTGAAATATTTCTTCAAACTTACTATGATTAAAATTCAAAAAAATTATTCTGGCAAATCTAGAAAATCTGTAGAATCAAATTTAAATCTTATTTCAAATTATTTTGAATTTCTTTTAAAATTTTTGTTCTGGAAAATCTAGAAGAAATACTGATTTGTCTTTGTTAGAAATATAGCTTGGTCCAATTTGTTAAATATTCTAACAAAGTGCAGATTGGATTTTAACCAATTTAAAACATGTCATCAAAATTCTAAAATGTATTTTAATCAGGAAAAATTACTAATGATGTTCCATAAATTAATTTTTTCAAAAAGATTCAAATTAGCTTGTTTTTCTCTTCTTTTTGTCGGTTGAATTTTGAATTTTAAAGAGTCAATCAATCAATCAATCAATCTTTATTTATATAGCCCTAAATCACAAGTGTCTCAAAGGGCTGCACAAGCCACAACGACATCCTCGGTACAAAGCCCACATACGGGCAAGGAAAAACTCACCCCAGTGGGACGTCGATGTGAATGACTATGAGAAACCTTGGAGAGGACCGCATATGTGGGTAACCCCCCCCCTCTAGGGGAGACCGAAAGCAATGGATGTCGAGTGGGTCTGACATAATATTGTGAGAGACCAGTCCATAGTGGATCCAACATAATAGTAAGAGTCCAGTCCATAGTGGGGCCAGCAGGACACCATCCCGAGCGGAGACGGGTCAGCAGCGTAGAGATGTTCCCAGCCGATGCACAGGCGAGCGGTCCACCCCGGGTCCCGACTCTGGACAGCCAGCACTTCATCCATGGCCACCGGACCTGTGCCCCCCCCCCCCCCTCAAGGAAAAGGGGAGCAGAGGAGAAAAGAAAAGAAACGGCAGATCAACTGGTCCAACAGGGGGGCTATTTAAAGGCTAGAGTATACAAATGAGTTTTAAGATGGGACTTAAATGCTTCTACTGAGGTAGCATCTCTAATTGTTACCGGGAGGGCATTCCATAGTACTGGAGCCCGAATAGAAAACGCTCTATAGCCCGCAGACTTTTTTTGGGCTCTGGGAATCACTAATAAGCCGGAGTTCTTTGAACGCAGATTTCTTGCCGGGACATATGGTACAATACAATCGACAAGATAGGACGGAGCTAGACCGTGTAGTATTTTATACGTAAGTAGTAAAACCTTAAAGTCACATCTTAAGTGCACAGGAAGCCAGTGCAGGTGAGCCAGTATAGGCGTAATATGATCAAACTTTCTTGTTCTTGTCAAAAGTCTAGCAGCCGCATTTTGTACCAACTGTAATTTTTTAATGCTAGACATAGGGAGACCCGAAAATAATACGTTACAGTAGTCGAGACGAGACGTAACGAACGCATGAATAATGATCTCAGCGTCGCTAGTGGATAAAATAGAACGAATTTTAGCGATATTACGGAGATGAAAGAAGGCCGTTTTAGTGACACTCTTAATGTGTGATTCAAAGGAGAGAGTTGGGTCGAAGATAATACCCAGATTCTTTACTGATTCGCCTTGTGTAATTGTTTGGTTGTCAAATGTTAAGGTGGTATTATTAAATAAATGTCGGTGTTTAGCAGGACCGATAATCAGCATTTCCGTTTTCTTGGCGTTGAGTTGCAAGAAGTTAGCGGACATCCAATGTTTAATTTCATTAAGACACGCCTCCAGCTGACTACAATCCGGCGTGTTGGTCAGCTTTAGGGGCATGTAGAGTTGGGTGTCATCAGCATAGCAATGAAAGCTAACACCGTATTTGCGTATGATATCGCCTAGCGGCAGCATGTAAATACTAAAGAGTGCAGGGCCAAGAACCGAACCCTGAGGAACTCCGCACGTTACCTTAACATAGTCAGAGGTCACATTATTATGGGAGACGCATTGCATCCTGTCAGTAAGATAAGAGTTAAACCACGACAAGGCTAAGTCTGACATACCAATACGTGTTTTGATACGCTCTAATAAAATATTATGATCGACGGTATCGAAAGCAGCGCTAAGATCAAGAAGCAGCAACATAGATGACGCATCAGAATCCATCGTCAGCAGTAGATCATTAGTCATTTTTGCGAGGGCTGTCTCCGTAGAGTGATTTGCCCTGAAACCGGATTGAAAAGGTTCACAGAGATTGTTAGACACTAAGTGTTCATTTAGCTGCTGTGCGACAATTTTTTCGAGGATTTTCGAAATAAAGGGAAGGTGGGACACCGGTCGGTAGTTTACCATGAGGTCAGGATCAAGGTTAGGTCTTTTGAGCAGAGGATGAATAACCGCTTTCTTGAATGCTAGGGGAACAGTGCCAGAGGAAAGTGATAAGTTTATAATATTTAGCACTGATGGACCTAATAATACAAAAAGCTCCTTGATAAGTTTCCCAGGAAGTGGGTCAAGTAAACATGTTGTTTGTTTTATCCCACTTACACGCTGTAATAGTTCCTCTAATGTTATTTCATCAAAAAGAGAGAGACTATTTTGTATTGCAGTATCCGTCGTAGATACAGTTGTATCTGTGTTCATAGAACCCAGTTGTAGCTGGGATGCGTTGTCTTTAATCTCCTTTCTAATGAGTTCAATTTTCTTATTAAAGAAATTCATAAAGTCATCTGCCGAGTGGGTGGAGCTATTGGGAGGAGTCCCTTGTTGGGTTAGCGATGCTACTGTACTAAACAAAAATTTAGGGTCGTTTTTGTTGAGGCGGATGAGATTTGAGTAATATTTAGCTTTAGCTAAGGTAAGCATGCGTTTATACGATATTAAACTATCACTCCATGCTTGATGGAAAACCTCAAGCTTGGTCGCGCGCCATTTGCGTTCCAACTTTCTACATGATAATTTATGAGCTCTGGTTTCCTCTGTAAACCATGGGGTGCGCCTTTTAGGGGCCCTTTTTTGTTTTAGCGGTGCTATGCTATCAATGGTTTTGCGCAGGGCATTGTCAAAGTTGTTAGTGAGGTTATCAATAGAGCCGACATAATTTGGGAATGGTGCCATTACCGAAGGCAGTAGGTCAGCAAGAGTCATCGTTGTGGCGGCATTAATGTTGCGGCTGCTATAGCAGTTATTATTATTATTAGTTTGTTGACAATGAGTCAGAACTTCGAATTTTATAAGGTAATGATCGGACATTACTTTAGTATACGGGAGTACCATAACTTTGGAGGTGGTGACACCCCTGACCAGCACTAGATCTATCGTATTGCCGTTGCGATGCGTAGGTTCATTTATTATTTGTGTAAGACCACAGCTATCAATTATAGTCTGGAGCGCCACGCACTGAGGGTCCGATGGGGTATTCATATGGATATTAAAGTCCCCCATTATGATTATATTGTCTGCGTGCGTCACTAGATCAGCAACGAACTCTGAGAATTCATTAATAAAGTCCGAGTAGGGCCCTGGGGGGCGGTAGATAACAGCCATATCGAGAGGCAGCGGTGCGACAGACCTCATAGTAAGCACCTCAAACGATTTGTATTTATTATTTAGGTTAGGGGTAAGGTTAAAGTTTTCATTGTATATTAATGCGACCCCCCCACCCCTTTTAAGGGGACGGGCAATATGCGCATTCGTATAGTTAGGAGGAGATGCCTCATTTAGCGCAAAAAATTCGTCTGGTTTGAGCCAGGTTTCGCTAAGACCAATGACGTTAAGATTGTTGTCTCTAATGACCTCATTAACTAATAACGTTTTGGGAGACAATGATCTTATGTTTAAAAAGCCCATATTATAAGTATTGGGCTGTTTTGACGAGTTTTTGTTTAAATTATCCGTAGTAGAAATATTAATAATGTTGCGTTTATTATACGTAGTGCACTTTAAATAGTTTCGACCATATCTAGGAATTGATACGACGGGAATTTTCAGATTGTTTGCTTGATGCTGCGATCGACTGAACGCATCATGATTTGCCACCTCAGTAGAATGCATATCTACCCCGGACACATTCACAACAGAAAACACATTATGTGAGTTGTGTGTTATTCTAAGAAAATTGCTATGCGTACAGGAATTATCCAGCCTGGCGCTGGCTAGTTCTAGCTTAACTGACTCCTCACCCGGACTAGCAGGCTCTGTAATTGCCTGTGACCGGGCTTGCTCTAGTGTAGTTAGTCAAATGTGACTTAAACAGTAGTCTATATTCTTAGACAGGATGATGGCGCCTTCCTGGTTAGGGTGAAGGCCGTCCCTCATCAGCAAGCCTGGTTTGCCCCAGAAAGAGGGCCAATTATCAATAAACGTTAGTCCCTGTTGTCTACAGAAGCTAGCCAGCCACTTGTTAAGCGAGACTAATCTGCTATATCTCTCATCATTGCCTCTCGCAGGCAGGGGGCCAGAGACAATTACTCGATGCCTGGACATCTTTCTAGCGAGATCACAAGTCCTGGCTATGTTTCTCTTTGTAATCTCTGACTGTCTCATTCTAGTGTCATTGGAGCCAACGTGTACAACTATATTCGCATAACTAGTGGTGCGATTAGCCTGTCGTACGTGTTTACTAGGCCTGTTGCGAGTTAGCTCCCTAAGATTAGCCTCTATGTCAGGTGCTCGGGCCCCCGGGATGCACTTAATTGTGGCTGGTTTGCTAAGCTTTATGTTTCGGGTGATGGAGTCCCCTATGACTAAGGTGTGGTGCCCGGTAGACTGGGGTGTAGGACTAGCTAAAGAGCTAAATCTATTATGCGTCTCAACCGGTACACCGTAGCTTGTAGGCCGCTTAGGACTACTACATGCTGGGCTAGTTAGCTCGCTACAGCTAACGCTAGCAGATGTGTCCGCAACATCTAAAGTTACGAGATTACTCTGCTCTAACTGGCGGACACGGCCCTCTAGCAGAGCCAGCCTCTCCGTGAGTAAGGTGCAAGACGCGCAGGAAGCCATACTCACGGTGTTTTCTGTCACCGAGTGAAGTTCCTGCTGTCTTCCGAGAAGTCCTGGTCACGGTGTGCAGGAGTAGACTCCTTCTGACCGGCGCCCGGCGACGCCTTTCTCCGCGCTAGCTTCGTTAGCTTAGCAGCTAGCTGCTAGCTAGCTGCGGGAGGGGCGGAGAGACAGAGATCGGGTGATTTGCAAGTTAAATAGTACTACTAAATATGTTGAGAAAGTAATAAAGAAAGCTGCAGAACAATTTAAAAGCACACAAATAGAACGATACTTAGCTTTTTCGAAACAGCGAGCAGTCAGCGAGCAGTCACGCACGGTGAACCGGAGTCGAAATTGAAGATAAACTATGTTTCAAAATTTTATTTGGATTTTTTTCGTGTTTTCTCCTCTTTTAAACCGTTCAATTAAGTGTTTTTTTCATCATTTATTCTCTACAAAAAACCTTCCGTAAAAGGAAAAAAAAATGTACGACGGAATGACAGACAGAAATACCCATTTTTTTATATATATAAATGTATTTATTTAGCTATTCTTGTTTAAATCACACTTACGTGTAACTTACAAATGACAATATATTTATTTATTTAAGTGTGTATCAAACTGGTAGCCCTTCGCATTAATCAGTACCCAAGAAGTAGTTTTTGGTTTCAAAAAGGTTGGTGACCCCTGTACTAGGGCATAAAATCAGTGTCAGTTGAGTCGGTCCATAGGTTGCCTGTAGGGATTTTTAATGTCCAGCAGATGTCAGTATTTAGTGACACAGTATCGACACAGTATCAATACACTTTTGCAATGTGTCGAAACGCTTCATGACGCCTCATCAACCCATCACTACAATTCGCTATTATGAGTAACCTGCAGAGGCCTTGTAGGACCTTAAGGAGGTCACATCAGGAGGTCAGCCAAGGGTGAAGGAGGCACTGTGCAGCGGTGGCTCTCCTCTCCGGGTAATAATCCAACATGTGCAGTAAGAAGTCAGAGAAAGTGGAGGCTTCGTCCAAGAGGAAGTGGTATTTTTCCACCAGAATGTCGTAGAGTCTCCAGATCCTTAACGGTCCGACATGCTGGAGGTCACCTCGGGTGAGACAAGTAAACCACAATTATGGTCCTCAAGTCATTTAATTCTTTGTAAATCTCCTTTCTAGTGGCATGCCACGGCTTGAAAAAGTATTCATACACAGTGTCACGTTACGACCACAAACTTAAATATATTATGTGACAAATAAACACAAACTGGCAGAAAATTGTGGGGTGAAAAAGGATTCACCTTAGAAGGAAATGCACTTTTTGGGGGGATTTTGCCTATCATTCACAATCCTCATATAAGAACACACATGATTTTCTTTTTTCATGCAATCTAAGTTGTAAAATACAGCAAGTACAAACCCCGTTTCCAAATGAGTTGGGAAATTGTGTTAGATGTAAATATAAACGGAATACAATGATTTGCAAATCCTTTTCAACCCATATTCAATTGAACGCACTACAAAGACAAGATATTTGATGTTCAAACTCATAAACCTTATTTTTTTTTTGCAAATAATAATTAACTTAGAATTTGATGGCTGCAACACGTGCCAAAGTAGTTGGGAAAGGGCACGTTCACCACTGTGTTACATGGCCTTTCCTTTGAACAACACTCAGTAAACGTTTGGGAACAGAGGAGACACATTTTTGAAGCTTCTCAGGTGGAATTCTTTCCCATTCTTGCTTGATGTACAGCTTGAGTTGTTCAACAGTCCGGGGGTCTCCATTGTGCTATTTTAGGCTTCATAATGCGCCACACATTTTCAATGGGAGACAGGTCTGGACTACAGGCAGGCCAGTCTAGTACCCGCACTCTTTTACTATGAAGCCACGTTGATGTAACACGTGGCTTGGCATTGTCTTGCTGAAATAAGCAGGGGCGTCCATGGTAACGTTGCTTGGATGGCAACATATGTTGCTCCAAAACCTGTATGTACCTTTCACCATTAATGGCGCCTTCATAGATGTGTAAGTTACCCATGTCTTGCGCACTAATACACCCCCATACCATCACACATGCTGGCTTTTACACTTTGCGCCTAGAACAATCCGGATGGTTCTTTTCCTCTTTGGTCCTGAGGACACGACGTCCACAGTTTCCAAAAACAATTTGAAATGTGGACTCGTCAGACCACAGAACACTTTTCCACTTTGTGCCGACAGCGTTTCTGGGTGTTGTTGATAAACGGTTTTCGCCTTTCATAGGAGAGTTTTAACTTGCACTTACAGATTTAGCGACCAACTGTAGTTACTGACAGTGGGTTTCTGAAGTGTTCCTGAGCCCATGTGGTGATATCCTTTACACACTAATGTCGCTTGTTGATGCAGTACAGCCTGAGGGATGGAAGGTCACGGGCTTAGCTGCTTACGTGCAGTGATTTCTCCAGATTCTCTGAACCCTTTGATGATATTACGGACCGTAGATGGTGAAATCCCTAAATTCCTTGCAATAGCTGGTTGAGAAAGGTTTTTCTTAAACTGTTCAACAATTTGCTCATGCATTTATTGACAAAGTAGTGACCCTCGCCTCATCCTTGTTTGTGAATGACTGAGCATTTCATGGAATCTACTTTTATACCCAATCATGGCACCCACCTGTTCCCAATTTGCCTGTTCACCTGTGGGATGTTCCAAATAAGTGTTTGATGAGCATTCCTCAACTTTATCAGTATTTATTGACACCTTTCCCAACTTATTTGTCACGTGTTGCTGCCATCAAATTCTAAAGTTAATGATTATTTGCCTGACATATCGCCCAGCCCTAGATTATTTACGAGTTATAGTCATACCAAAGACTACAAAAAAAATGGGAGCCTTTACCTCCCTGTTTGGCACTCAGCATCAAGGGTTGGAATTGGGGGTTAAATCACCAAATGATTCCTGAGCGCGGCCCCTCGTGCTGCTCACTGCTCCCCTCACCTCACCTCCCAGGGGGTGAACAAGGGGATGGGTCAAATGCAGAGGACAAATTTCACCACACCTAGTGTGTGTGAGACAATCATTGGGACTTTAACTTTAAAATGCATCAAAAAAAGAAAAACCTACGTGTTCTTGTCCTTCATAAGGATGGAGATTGGGAGGAAAATAAAAAAAATAACGTGCAGTTCTCATTTCGTTTACACAATTGTCTGCCTGTTTGTAGAAGTCTTTCAAATAAATGATATTCATGTTTGTGTTGTGGTCAAGCTACTGTACAACAAAAAAAATGAGGAACATACTCTTACCTCTGTGGCTGAAGTACTGGGACGAATATTTCCCAGAAAAAACTACAGTTGGTGGTATTTTACCCAGCAGCTCCATGATCTGGGCTATATGATCTGAACATGCGCATGCAGAGAATACGTTATTGTAAGCATTACAAATAGTCTCATTCAGTCCAGCGTTGGTAACCTACTACATACCGTACCTTCTTCCAGGGAGAAGGAGGCTCCAGCTTTGGGTTCAAACAGAGAGTCTCCAGTTAGCAACTCAAAGGCCTGAGTGAACACAGTAGAACATTACTTAGACAACTAATTTAATGTCCATACAAAAAAAAAAAACGGTCACATAGAATAAGAAGACAGAGCAACTTGCAAACTTAGCGACTTTGACTTTACATTTAGCAAGTATTCAGACTTGGACTTTCCCAAGCCGATAATGATCAGTCCAAGATCAGCAAAAAAAAATCAAAAAAAAATCACAGTATTACAGTACATTGGCTTGCATCTAAAATCTCTGATATAAGACTCCGATACAAGCAGTCATGTTTACTTGTGCAAAGCTCAACAGCCAGTTAACATGTAAATGTCCTTTAGATGTTGGTCTTTTCTTGTATTTTAGTGAAGTCATTTACAAAAGGTAAACATAAGATGCGCAGATAGGCAATTATTTCATCCGCAACCGCATCAGAAAGTCGTCAACCATCCGCAATCCACCCGATCTAACATTTGATCAGAACCGCATCCGCCCGCCATCCGCCCGTTGTTATATATCTAATATAGACGATGCAAGGCATTAGTGAGGTTATAAAGCTTTTGCCTGTTAAAGAAAGGAGACTGATCCAATGCAGCACAGACATTCGCGTGCCACGCTGTCACGACCCAGACGCACACCAGTGCGCAATCATATGGGAGCCGCGCTGAGCGCACCTCCAAGCGCGTCTCGCTGCCGGCGACGGTCGGGTATGGGCCCAACGCTCCAGCGCCATCCATTTTCAGGGCTAGTTGATTCGGCAGGTGGGTTGTTACACACTCCTTAGCGGGTTCCGACGTCCATTTGCCACCGTCCTAGCTGCTGTCTATATCAACCAGGGTGAGCCCCACCCCTTTCGTGAGCGCACTGCGCGCGGAGTGACCCCTGTTACGCGCCCCCGGCAACAGGGGTGGCGGGCAGGTAAGCTGCGCGGGCGGAGCGCGCGGAGTGACCCCTGTTACGAGCCCCCGGCCACGGGGGTGGCGGGCAGGTAAGCTGCTTACCTGCTGCGCGTGACGCCGGCCGCGGCGAAGGCGGACGAGGCGGCGTGTCGGTGCGGTGGGCGCGGTGGTGACCCTGGACGTGCGTCGGGCCCTTCTCGCGGATCGCCTCAGCTACGGCTCCCGGTGGGGCCCTCTCGGGGGAAGGGGCCTCGGTCCCGGACCCCGGCGAGGCGTCGGGGGCCTTCTCCGCTCCGTAAAAGTGTCCATCTCTTTTCTTTTTTCTTCTTCTGTTGTGGCATATGCAGCAGGTGCCTGCTCGTTTTTCGTATGTGGGTAACAACATTTAACTATGTATATATATTTCCCAATTGGTTTAACTGCCACCCGCCTGAATCTATTTAAAATCTAATTTTCTTTTATTTCAACCGCCCGACCCGACCCGACCCGACCCGCGGATAAAATCTAATTTTTTTAAATTTCATCCGCCAGATCCGCGGATAATCCGCGGACTCCGCGGTTGTGCCCGCAAACCGCGCATCTCTAATAAGCACACAATAGCACACAAGCTAGACATATTTTGCATAATAAGTGTCCTTAATTGAACAATGTTAGTGTATAAAACATGACTTTGTCGATATAGAACTTTCAAATAATTATATTTATATATTTCTTAGAGACAAAGAAAGTATCTAGTAACAAACGTGTCCGCATCATTACCTTAAAGGCCTACTGAAATGCGATTTTCTTATTTAAACGGGGATAGCAGGTCCATTCTATGTGTCATACTTGATCATTTCGCGATATTGCCATAATTTTTGCTGAAAGGATTTAGTAGAGAACATCGACGATAAAGTTCGCAACTTTTGGTCGCTGATAAAAAAGCCTTGCCTGTACCGGAAGTAGCAGACGAGTAGCGTGACGTCACAGGTTGTGGAGCTCCTCACATCCGCACATTGTTTACAATCATGGCCACCAGCAGCGAGAGCGATTCGGACCGAGAAAGCGACGACTTCCCCATTAATTTGAGCAAGGATGAAAGATTTGTGGATGAGGAAAGTGAGAGTGAAGGACTAGAGCGATTCAGATAGGGAAGATGCTGTGAGAGGCGGGTGGGACCTGATATTCAGCTGGGAATGACTAAAACAGTAAATAAACACAAGACATATATATACTCTATTAGCCACAACACAACCAGGCTTATATTTAATATGCCACAAATTAATCCCGCATAACAAACACCTCCCCCCTCCCGTCCATATAACCCGCCAATACAACTCAAACACCTGCACAACACACTCAATCCCACAGCCCAAAGTACCGTTCACATCCCCAAAGTTCATACAGCACATATATTTCCCCAAAGTACGTGACATGCACATAGCGGCACGCACGTACGGGCAAGCGATCACATGTTTGGAAGCGTACTCACGGTACCGTGTCTGCATATCCAACTCAAAGTCCTCCTGGTAAGAGTCTCTGTTGTCCCAGTTCTCCACAGGCCAATGGTAAAGCTTGACTGTCATCTTTCGGGAATGTAAACAATGAAACACCGGCCGTGTTTGTGTTGCTGCAGTCGGCCGCAATACACCGCTTCCCACCTACAGCTTTCTTCTTTGCTGTCTCCATTGTTCATTGAACAAATTGCAAAAGATTCACCAACACAGATGTCCAGAATACTGTAGAATTTTGCGATGAAACAGACGACTTAATAGCTGTCCGCCATGCTGTCTCAAAATGTCCTCTACAATCCGCGACGTCATCATACCGAGACGTTTTCAGCAGGAAATTTAAAATTGCACTTTAGTAAACTAACCCGGCCGTATTGGCATGTGTTGCAATGTTAAGATTTCATCATTTATGTATAAACTATTAGACAGCGTGGTCGGTAGTAGTGGGCTTCAGTAGGCCCTTAACTTAATGATTTATTGAAGCCATCAGGTGTCAGTGACGAAAACAATAACCATTCCATTTCAATTCAAATACAGTATAATTCCATTCCAAAAAACACTAAACCTAGTTATTATTTACCACCTGGAATGGAATTATACTGTATTTGAATTGAAATGGAATGGTTATTGTTTCTTCGCTGACATCTGATGGCTACAATGAATCATTAAGTTAAGGTAATGATGCGGACACGTTTGTTACTAGATCATTTCTTATACACTTCGTCCCTGGAAACTTTGTGTCGCAAAGAAATATGTAAATATAATTATTTGACAGTTCTATATCGACAAAGTCATGTTGTATGCACGAATATTGTTCAATTAAGGACACTCATTGTTGGAATAATTGTTTGTAAGTTATCACAAAAGAAACGTTGTATTATGAATGCTGTCTTTCGAGGCCTAGCAAGAGGAAGAATGCTCGTGAAACGCCACTGTGATTTCAACACGGACAGATGGCAGGATCTGCTCAACTTCCAGAGGAACTCTCTTTGAAGTGTTAAACGAACTCTCTCTGAAGTATTTCACAAACTCTCTTCCAACTGTTTGGTGACCGAGGTCAACGCTGTTTACGACCCGCTGCCCTCTTGAAGTCACTGTGGTCAGGAGACGGGAGGGGTTATCCATTGTCCTCCAACACTTGCCCCAGCTGGATCCAGGAAGAGCCCAAGCCCGAGAAATCCTCTTCTTGGACTTCAATGAGACCAAAAACAATGACTGTTTTAAATACTTCCCATTCCTGCTGTGACATATGTTGGTGCGTGAACATTGAACATTTGAATAAATGAGGAGACGAAAACCTTCTTCGTCAGAGCGTGGTGCAGGACTGTACAGAGAGTGCAGTGGCCATGTCTCTCCTCAATATTGAGTCCAAATTGAATTCTGTCTCTGTTTGATTCCTTGCCTTTTGTCTTGTTTAACAGATGTCCTCAGTGTTTGAACGTGACACTCATTATGCAAAGTATGTGTGCTATTTGATACATAACATTGTTTTCTGTTTCTCTGTCTAATTTCACTTGGTCAAGCTTCTTCTAACATTCCACACTACGAAATAACAAAGGTATGTATTATGATTTGTGCTGATATTGTATCGGATTCATATCGAAAGGAGAAAAAAAAAGTATTGGGACACCCCAAGCTTATTAGTGCATTGCCATCGTAAGAGTAGACCACAATAAACTGTAAGTGAAAGTGAGTGGTCAGCAATTTAAATTCTCTTAGCCCACAAAAGCACATGTTTTTTTCCTCCATCGTTCAGATTTTTCCTCTCAAATAGGTATTAATGATAAATGCATGATAGTAAAAAAAACAAAAACGAATCACTCAAAAAGTTGCAGGTATCAAGTGTCGGCACACTTGCTGAAGCATAAGCCAGAGAGTCCTACAAATGTCCAAGAATGTCTCATCACAATGAATTTAAAAAAGTAAAACAAATACTGTACATAGTTTGTACATATAAAGTACTATCTTAATACAAACGTTTCCCCTAGTGACAACATTCAGTTGGTTTCTCACCATGCAGGCGACACTCCAGATGTCTGCTGGCGGGCCGTACTCGGACCCAAGTAGGACCTCCAATGAACGGTACTGACGAGTCTGGATCTCCCCACAGAAATGTTTGTACTGTTCAAAAAAGTGTATCAAACAACATTACATTCACAGTAATCTTGAATGTTCTCAAGAAATATTTATACACACACTGAAATACTTCAACCAAGTTTAATTTAAATGTATAAAATACGTAAATAAACAGACATGAAGCATTAAATACTGTTCTGGCTTCTGTCGGAGGCAGAAGCCTCCGGCAGAAGCTGGTCCAAAATGCAACAATTTGGGGGCTCGTCCGGGAGAGCCCCCAAATTGTTGCGTTTTGGACCAGTTGTTCCTCCCAGGGAATTCAAGTTTCTGGTCGCTCCCAAGCTCTTTACGACACTTAAAGCTGAGTAGAAGAACCACCAGAGACAGAATAGGTATTTTGTAATATATTTGCAAAGCTTTGCAAATATAATGAGACCAGTCCAGCATAGAACATTCAATCGCGCAGCTAAGATGGTCTGATCTAAAATATGGAAACCTTCTATTCTATAAAGTCTCTCTCCCTCCCACCCTCGCTGTCTTGTCTTTACAGCCCAAACACATGCCCATTGTCCTCCGCAGCTGGACACAAGAAGAGATAAGGAGAAGGATTATCTCTCCTCCTTACATTCTATAGTCAAGGTTAGCACACAGTACTTGCAGACAACCAAAAGACCACAATTGGAAGAAAAACACTAGCTGTTTTGTAATATGATTATGAAAATAAAGAAGTAACACTTATATACGGATATATGTAAATATCTGCCTCTGACAATTCTTAAAGGGGTCATATTATGATTTTTTTTTTCTACATTAAAAACACTATCTTGTGGTCTACATCAGTGGTCCCCAACCACCGGGCCGCAAAAAAAAAATTTCATTCACACTCATTCACACAAAAGAGTTGTTTCTTTCTGTTATTAATATTCTGGTTCCTACATTATATATCAATAAATATCAATACAGTCTGCAGGGACACAGTCCGTAAGCACACATGATTGTATTTCTTTATGACAAAAAAAATAAAAAATAAACATCCCGTGGCTCCCCTTTGACAGCGTCTTCTCCCCGTCAGCCATGTTGTAGGTAATAGTGCTTCCATGTGGAGTCTACTGACAGATGTAAGTTTGAACTATAAGCTATTTTGCATTGCAAATGGCAACAGTGGAGGATGCATGTGCATGTACGAGCCAGTCTGCCTCACAACAAGAGGATCGCGGAAAAATAAAAATTATTGACTACAGCGTCGGACTACGATGGTGGACCCTAGCAAAGCACTTTGGGTACATTTCTGGCATATATGAATCGTCCGCTGATGTCACCAATGGGGAACATTCCAAACAGCTTGTTTACCAGAATTATGTAAATATTTTCGCAATGATTTGATTTAAATTTTTCGGGACTTATGCAGATCCCAAATACACAACGGCAAGAAGTACCCATAGGTAAGAAAAGTTGAGTTTTAAGAGCCATGTTATTTGTATTTGAGTGTTTAAATCTAGATTTTAATGGTGAAAGACGTTAATGTGTCTTGTATTCATGCTAGCATTCAAGCTAGTTAGTGATTAGTGTGCTAGCTTGCATCTCCAGGAAAAAAGCATCATTACTGGTCCAAGACTTTATAGAAATGTGGTTATTAATTTGACATATCGTCAAAATCATGAAGGCAGCTTTCAAAGTTTGACATTGGTTTATCATTAATACTGGTCATTTTTAAATCCCTACTGCAGGGGTGCTCATTACGTCGATCGCGAGCTACCGGTCGATCTCGGAGGGTGTGTCAGTCGATCACCAGCCAGGCATTAAAAAAATAGTCCTAAAAATGAGCGATCATAAATCTTCACTATGACGTCACTTTCGTCACTTGATTGACATTCACGGCACCCGAGGGTCTTCTGAGATGACGCTGGCTGCTGCCAGCTCATTAAAATTACCGACTGGAAGGCGAGAAACACTTTATTTCAACAGACTCTGGCGCCGTACCTGTCGTCAAAACTCCAAAGACCGACTGCACAGTTGCGCTAACAAAACGAGTCTCAGAAAGCTGGCGTGCACAAGCTAGCAAGCTACAGAGTTTGCCGACAATGTATTTCTTGTAAAGTGTATACAAAGGAGTACGGAAGTTGGACAAATAAGATGCCAAAAACCAACCACTTTCATGTGGTATTGGACTGAAAGGAGGACTTTTTTTCTCCTCCATTCGAAAATGCGGACGTTTTTAGCACCACTGTCTGATTCCAATCAATGCAAGTCATCAGAATCAGGTAATACACCAACTTATATTCTTGTCTTCATGAAAGAAAGGAATTTATATGTGTTAAACATGCCTGTATTATCATTAAACACCTTTAACTTGTTAACAATATTAACTATATGTGTTAAACATGCTTGTATTATCTTTAAACACCTTTAACTTATTAACAATATTAACTATATGTGTTAAACATGCTTGTATTATCTTTAAACACCTTTAACTTATTAATAATATTAACTATATGTATTAAACATGCTTGTATTATCATTAAACACCTTTAACTTGTTAACAATATTAATTATATGTATTAAACATGCTTGCATTATCTTTAAACACCTTTAACTTGTTAACAATATTAACTATATGTATTAAACATGCTTGTATTATCATTAAACACCTTTAACTTGTTAACAATATTAACTATATGTGTTAAACATGCTTGTATTATCTTTAAGCACCTTTAACTTATTAATAATATTAACTATGTGTTAAACATGCTTGCATTATCATTAAACACCTTTAACTTATTAACAAAAACATATATTTCATAAATAAGTAAATATAAATGATATATATGAATGAGGTAGATCCCCACGACTTGATCAATTGAAAAGTAGCTCGCCTGCAGAAAAAGTGTGAGCACCCCTGCCCTACTGTATCCCATCCCCAACATGACACCAAAAAACATTGTTCTTGCCTCCGACTTTAGTCATTAATTCTTATTTACCGAAAAAATCTGGCTTTGTAGTTGAAAGATTTGAAATAAAGCCATATTATATTGGAAATAGCATTTAAAAAACTACTGACCACCCAACAGGAACTCCCCAGGTCAGCAATCTTCACTGTAGCTTCAGTGAACACGTAGGGAGTAGCCTCTTCTTTTTCTAGAAGGCAAATCATTGGAAAAAACAGTTTTTTTAAAATGTCTAAAATACTAAATACATTACAACAAATTAATTTGTATTGCTTGATTACTTTGCAGCAATAAAAAAAAACAAATTTGCCTTTGGGCTGAGCCTCATCCTCAGTGGGTAGACTGGACACACTGCTGCCACCCACTGGTTGATTGTTGGACTGCTGGTTTATACACAGCAGAATGTTCTCTGGCTTGATGTCTGTGTGGATTATTTTACACTGACTGTGAAGGTAATCCAAACCTTGCAGCACCTGGACCAAAAAAAGTCATAAAATGGACATATCAGCAGTAACATTATACGATATTCACAGCACATTACTTACCTGAATGAGTATTTGTTTGACACAAGGCTGAAAGAGTCGCCGATTCTTAAAGTGCATCTGCAAGCTCCTGAGGTCTGGTCCCAGTAGCTCCAATACAAGACATATGTCTAAGCAGCATCCATTTAGGCCTGATTCTCAAACTGTGGTACGTGTACCACTCGTGGTACGCCAAAGAATCACTTGAATAAAATACCGTGTTTTATTTTCCTATATTCAAATTCAGTGTGACTGTTCAAACTGTGTCTAATGTCACAATGGCCAAAATATTAATTATACTTGTTAAATTACCTATGACCTACACAGTGGGCCTCGTGGTTAGAGTGTCCGCCCTGACATGGGTAGGTTGTGAGTTCAAACCCCGGCCGAGTCATACCATTACCTTAAAGTAATATATATATATATATATATATATATATATATATATATATATATATATATATATTAGAGATGCGCGGTTTGCGGACACAACCGCGGAGTCCGCGGATTATCCGCGGA
The DNA here is from genome assembly GCF_033978685.3 of Nerophis lumbriciformis. Classification (NCBI taxonomy): domain Eukaryota; kingdom Metazoa; phylum Chordata; class Actinopteri; order Syngnathiformes; family Syngnathidae; genus Nerophis; species Nerophis lumbriciformis. The sequence continues at coordinate 4,890,769 of NC_084548.2, forward strand.
TCAGGCGGTTAAAATTTAAAAAAATTTGATTTTATCCGCGGGTCGGGTCGGGCGGTTGAAATAAAAAAAAAATTAGATTTTAAATAGATTCAGGCAGGTGGCAGTTAAACCAATTCGGAAATATATATACATAGTTAAATGTTGTTACCCACATACGAAAAACGAGCAGGCACCTGCAGCATATGCCACAACAGAAGAAGAAAAAAAAAAGAGATGGACACTTTTACGGAGCGGAGCGGAGAAGGGACGCCTCGCCGGGGTCCGGGACCGAGGCCCCTTCCCCCGAGAGGGCCCCGCCGGGAGCCGTAGCTGAGGCGATCCGCAAGAAGGGCCCCACGCACGTCCAGGGTCACCACCGGGCCCACCGCACCGACACCCCGCCTCGTCCGCCTTCGCCGCGGCCGGCATCACGCGCAGCAGGTAAGCAGCTTACCTGCCCGCCACCTCCGTGGCCGGGGGCTCGTAACAGGGGTCACTCCGCGCGCTCCGCCCGCGCAGCTTACCTGCCCGCCACCCCTGTTGCCGGGGGCGCGTAACAGGGGTCACTCCGCGCGCAGTGCGCTCACGAAAGTGGTGGGGCTCACCCTGGTTGATATAGACAGCAGGACGGTGGCCATGGAAGTCGGAACCCGCTAAGGAGTGTGTAACAACCCACCTGCCGAATCAACTAGCCCTGAAAATGGATGGCGCTGGAGCGTCGGGCCCATACCCGGCCGTCGCCGGCAGCGAGAGCCGCGAGGGCTAGGCCGCGACGAGTAGGATGGCCGCCGCGGTGCGCGCTGAAGCCTCGGGCGCGAGCCCGGGTGGAGCCGCCGCGGGTGCGAGGGACATCGCACCTCCACGCGCTTGGAGGTGCGCTCAGCGCGGCTCCCAGATGATTGCGCACTGGTGTGCGTCTGGGCCGTGACAGCGTAGCACGCATTGAATGTCTGTGCTGCATTGGATCAGTCTCCTTTCTTTAACAGGCAAAAGCTTTATAACCTCACTAATGCCTTGCATCGTCTATATTAGATATATAACAACGGGCGGGTGCGGTTCTGATTAAATGTTAGATCGGGTGGATGGCGGATGGTTGACGACTTTCTGATGCGGTTGCGGATGAAATAATTGCCTATCCGCGCATCTCTAATATATATATATATATATATATATATATATATGTATGTGTGGGAAAAAAATCACAAGACTATTTCATCTCTGAGATGAAATAGTCTTGTGATTTTTTTCCCACACATACATATATTGCGCTCTACTACGGTATCGAGCACTATTTTTTGGATAACCTTATTAAGACATATATATATATATATATATATATATATATATATATATATATATATATATCAGGTTCATGGCTGGTGAGGCACTGACTTCATCACAGTCAGATTTACAAACATATGAACCCTAAAGAGTATCTTATTCACCATTTGATTGTCAGCAGTTAACGGGTTATGTTTAAAAGCTCATACCAGCATTCTTCCCTGCTTGGCACTCAGCATCAAGGGTTGGAATTGGGGGTTGAATCACCAAAAATGATTCCCGGGCGCGGCACCGCTGCTGCCCACTGCTCCCCTCACCTCCCAGGGGTTAAACAAGGGGATGGGTCAAATGCAGAGGACAAACTTCACCACACCTCGTGTGGTACTTTAACTTAACTTTAACCAAATAAAACATCTGCCTTGTTTTTAATGAATACTTGGGCCTACTATGCGACTGTATTTTAATTCTGGTCATTATGGTGGTACTTGGAGAACCAAGTTTGAGAACCACTGCATTAAGGTATCATGTATTGCATTTTGTATGTACTGTGAATGCATCAATAGTAGGGGTGTAACGGTACGTGTATTTGTATTGCACCGTTTCGGTACGGGGGTTTCGGTTAGGTTCGGAGGTTTACCGAACGAGTTTCCACACGGATATATAAAGTAGCGTAACGCACGTTGTGTAAACAATGCACACCGAGGCACAACACACGGCATGCTAGCAGCTAACGGGCTACGATAAGACTGACCATACGTCCTCTTTTCACCGGACATGTCCTCTTTTGCGGGGCTGTCAGGGCGGAGTTTCTTAAATGCCTCAAATGTCCGGCATTTTGAGTTAGGGTTGCGTGTATTTTCAATGTACGTTCAGGGTTAAGAAGGGGTTAAAAACAAAACAAATTGTGCGAGCAGCAGCATTGGTGAGGGAGGGGCAGAGACAGAGAGAGAGAGAGAGTTATGATAAACGCGCATGCAGATTTATCACATTTAATTTTTTACTATCTATAGCAGGGGTGTCAAAAGTGTTTAAAAGGCCCACGGCACATTCTTAAAATACTATTAAAATAAACAAAAACATAAAAGTGAAATAAAAAAGCTTAAGGTTAAATGTAATTTAGAAAAAGTTGCAATGTTGACTAATAAAACAAAGCTGCTTTTTTTTCTTTCAAACTGTCATTGCTCAAAACATAATACTGAATCAAAATCAATGTTATTATGAATTATTGACCTATCCATGGTTTCGATTACTTCACATCAAATATTCCACTAAGAAAAATATTATATTAAATGAACCGAACCGTGACCTCTAAACCGAAGTACGTACCAAACCAACATTTTTGTGTACCGTTACACCCCTACCCATACTGGATACATACACATGGTACAAACCCAATTTCCATATGAGTTGGGAAATTGTGTCAGATGTAAATATAAACGGAATACAATGATTTGCAAATCATTTTCAACCCATATTCAGTTGAATATGCTACAAAGACAACATATTTGATGTTCAAACTGATAAACATTTTTTTTTTTTGCAAATAATCATTAACTTTAGAATTTGATGCCAGCAACACGTGACAAAGAAGTTGGGAAAGGTGGCAATAAATACTGATAAAGTTGAGGAATGCTCATCAAACACTTATTTGGAACATCCCACATGTGAACAGGCAAATTGGGAACAGGTGGGTGCCATGATTGGGTATAAAAGTAGATTCCATGAAATGCTCAGTCATTCGCAAACAAGGATGGGGCGAGGGTCACCACTTTGTCAACAAATGCGTGAGCAAATTGTTGAACAGTTTAAGAAAAACCTTTCTCAACCAGCTATTGCAAGGAATTTAGGGATTTCACCATCTACGGTCCGTAATATCATCAAAGGGTTCAGAGAATCTGGAGAAATCACTGCACGTAAGCAGCTAAGCCCGTGACCTTCGATCCCTCAGGCTGTACTGCATCAACAAGCGACATCAGTGTGTAAAGGATATCACCACATGGGCTCAGGAACACGTCAGAAACCCACTGTCAGTAACTACAGTTGGTCGCGACATCCGTAAGTGCAAGTTAAAACTCTACTATGCAAGGCGAAAACCGTTTATCAACAACACCCAAAAACGCCGTCGGCTTCGCTGGGCCTGAGCTCATCTAAGATGGACTGATACAAAGTGGAAAAGTGTTCTGTGGTCTGACGAGTCCACATTTCAAATTGTTTTTGGAAACTGTGGACGTTGTGTCCTCCGGACCAAAGAGGAAAAGAAGCATCCGGATTGTTATAGGCACAAAGTGTAAAAGCCAGCATGTGTGATGGTATGGGGGTGTATTAGTGCCCAAGACATGGGTAACTTACACATCTGTGAAGGCGCCATTAATGCTGAAAGGTACATACAGGTTTTGGAGCAACATATGTTGCCATCCAAGCAACATTACCATGGACACCCCTGCTTATTTCAGCAAGACAATGCCAAGCCACGTGTTACATCAACGTGGCTTCATAGTAAAAGAGTGCGGGTACTAGACTGGCCTGCCTGTAGTCCAGACCTGTCTCCCATTGAAAATGTGTGGCGCATCATGAAGTCTAAAATACCACAACAGAGACCCCCGGACTGTTGAACAACTTAAGCTGTACATCAAGCAAGAATGGGAAAGAATTCCACCTGAGAAGCTTCAAAAATGTGTCTCCTCAGTTCCCAAACGTTTACTGAGTTTTTGTTAAAAGGAAAGCCCATGTAACACAGTGGTGAACATGCCCTATCCCAACTACTTTGGCACATGTTGCAGCCATGAAATTCTAAGTTAATTATTATTTGCAAAAAAAAAAATAAAGTTTATGAGTTTGAACATCAAATATCTTGTCTTTGTAGTGCATTCAATTGAATATGGGTTGAAAAGGATTTACAAATCATTGTATTCCGTTTATATTTACATCTAACACAATTTCCCAACTCATATGGAAACGGGGTTCGTACAAACCGAGGCGTTGTATATTAATGACTGGGTTACTAGTCATCATCCTTAAATGATCTACATATTTTCATCCATCTCTCTGAAAGGATACGAACGCCATTGACTCCGGCCAGCTTGAACTCATCCTGCAGCTGAACTATATTCTCACTGTGTGGATGCCTTCTGGAGGACCCACCGGTCTGTAAAGTAGAGAAGGAAATATTAGAAGTGCAAAAGAGCTGACATAAAAACAAAAAAGGTTTCTACTGACACATCTTAAGAGGGCAAGTTCATCCTGTCCCGCCTGAGCGAAACCAGCTCCGCTCTTCAGAACCTTCACAGCAACGCGACGACCAAAACTGCAACCAACACATCGAATCCAGCAATAAGCTTGCATCATGACAATATAGACAATATAAAACATATGGAAGCTACTTAACCAACAGGAATGAATACGAGAAGCCAGGTGAACACACGTCTACAATGCTAAATATATTTTCTGTGGCGTACGGCAGGGTTCAATACTGGGACCAAAATTGTTCAATCTTTATATAAATGACATTTGTAATATTATTCGCAGACGATATAACTACATTTTTTTTCAGGAGAGAACACACAGACGCAAATACAAATAATAACAGAACCAAAGAGATTGATTGATAGTATATATTGTTGGAATAATTGTTTGTAAGTTATCACAAAAGAAAAGTTGTATTATGAATGCTGTATTTCGAGGCCTAACAAGAGGAAGAAGGCTCGTGAAACGCCACTGTGATTTCAGCACGGACAGATGGCAGGATGTGCTCAACTCCCGGAGGAACTCTCTTTGAAGTGTTAAACGAACTCTCTTTGAAGTAATTCATAAACTCTCTTCCAACTATTTGGTCAACGCTATTTACGACCCGCTGCCCTCTTGAAGTTGCTGTGGACAGGAGACAGGAGGGGTTATCCATTGTCCTCCAACACCTGCCCCAGCTGGATCCAGGAAGAGCCCAAGGCCGAGAGATCCTCTTCTTGGACTTCAAAGCGACCGAAAACAATGACTGTTTTACATACCTCCCCATTCCTGCTGTGACATATGTTGGTGCGTGAACATGGAACATCTGAATTAAAAGAGGAGACGAAAACCTTCTTCGTCAGAGCGTGCTAAGACACTGTAAGAGGTTACAGGTTGAAGCCGTCTCTCCTCAATTGAGTCCAAATTGAATTCTGTCTCTGTTTGATTCCTTGCCTTTTTGTCTTGTTTAATAGATGTCCTGTGTTTGAACGTGACATATATGATAGTATATATCTGTATCATGAATCAATTTAAGTGGACCCCGACTTAAACAAGTTGAAAAACCTATTCGGGTGTTACCATTTAGTGGTCAATTGTACGGAATATGTACTTCACTGTGCAACCTACTAATAAAAGTCTTAATCAATCAATCAATCAATCAATTGTTTGACAAAAACAGACTATCTTTGAATCTCAGTCAAATTGAAATAATGCTATTCAGTAACAGTAGAAGAGAAAGTCAAACACAAATACAAATAGACGGTGTAGACATTAAATGAAAACACATTTCCACGTGTAATAATAGATGATAAAATGAACTGGAAATCTCATATAAAAAATATACAACAGACGGTGACAAGAAATACATCAATAAAGAATAACCTCGAAAAATGAATCGGACAAAAAAAAAATCACTCCATATACTCTACTACTCACGAGTATTACCATATGTAAAATGGTAAATGGGCTATACTTGTATAGCGCTTTTCTACCTTCAAGGTACTCAAAGCGCTTTGACACTATTTCCACATTCACCCATTCACACACACATTCACACACTGACCACCACCCATCAGGAGCAAGGGTGAAGTGTCTTGCTCAAGGTGACAACAGACGTGACGAGGTTGGTAGTAGGTGGGGATTGAACCAGGAACCCTCAGGTTGCTGGCACGGACACTCTCCCAACCGCGCCACGCCGTCCCCATATCTTTGTTATTGTGTAGAAATATGGGGAAATAACTGCTAAAGTACATCTCAGTCACTAACTGTGTTACAAAAGAGGTCAGTTAGAATCATACATAATGTTGGATATAAAAAAACTTTCAAACCCTTTATTTATTGAAAATATTCAACGATATTGTGAATTTGCAAACTGCCAAAATGATGTACAAAGCAAACTAAAACCTGCTACCCGAGAACATACAACAATTATTCTCAACAAAAGAGGAGAAATACAACCTTAGAAACATTTTGTACTTAAAACATTTGTATGCACAAACAACACTTAAAACTAGGGATGTCCGATAATGGCTTTTTGCCGATATCCGATATTGTCCAACTCTTTAATTACCGATACCGATATCAACCGATATATACAGTCGTGGAATTAACACATCATTATGCCTAATTTGGACAACCAGGTATGGTGAAGATAAGGTACTTTAAAAAAATAAAAATAAAATAAAATAGGATAAATTAATTAAAAACATTTTCTTGAATAAAAAAGAAAGTAAAACAATATAAAAACAGTTACATAGAAACTAGTAATGAATGAAAATGAGTATAATTAAGTGTTAAAGGTTAGTACTATTAGTGGACCAGCAGCACGCACAATCATGTGTGCTTACGGACTGTATCCCTTGCAGACTGTATTGATATATATTGATATATAATGTAGGAACCACAATATTAATAACAGAAAGAAACAACCCTTTTGCGCCGCCCTCAACTGGTTCCGGTCGTACCTAACCGACAGGAGTTTTTGTGTAAAAGTAGACAGTTTTATGTCGTCCACAGCTCCTTTACCACATGGGGTCCCCCAGGGCTCAATCCTTGCCCCAATTTTATTTGCGCTTTACCTTCTCACCCTTGGTTCTATTTTTAGGAAGTACAGTATTGCATTTCATTTTTACGCCGATGATTGCCAGATTTATTTTCCCATGGCACAAAATAACACAGTTCAACGTCTTATTGACTGCCTGCACGACATCAAAGTCTGGCTTTCAGCTAACTTCCTGAGCCTAAATGATGACAAAACAGAAGTTATGTTGTTCGGTCCAAGTCGCTCTCCCTCGCCCAACGTTGACCTCGGCACTCTGACCCCGTATCTCAGCGACTCTGTCACAAACCTGGGGGTAAAGTTTGACTCAGATTTTAAATTCGAAAAACAAATCAGCAGCGTCGTTCAAAAAAGCTTTTATCAATTACGCCAAATAGCGAAAGTGAAACCGCTTCTATCAAGACATGATCTTGAGAAATTAATCCACGCCTTTATCTCGACTCGTCTTGACTATTGTAATGCCCTGTATGTAGGCATTAGCCAGGCCTCCCTCGCCCGCCTGCAGCTCGTGCAGAACTCTGCTGCTCGTCTAACACAGACCCGCAGACGTGAGCACATCACCCCTATTTTAGCGTCCCTTCACTGGCTCCCTGTGCGTTACCGAATACATTTTAAACTCCTTTTATTTGTTTTTAAATGTCTAAACAACCTCGCGCCAACCTATCTCTCCGACCTCCTTCAGCCTTACTGCCCCACCCGATCCTTAAGATCAGCCGATCAGCTGCTGTTGACGGTCCCTGACACAAGGCTGAAGCTTAGAGGTGACAGAGCTTTCGCCGTTGCTGCTCCCAAGCTCTGGAACGACCTACCCCTGAGTGTTAGACAAGCCTCCTCTCTTCCTGTTTTTAAATCTCTCTTAAAAACATACTTTTATTCCATGGCTTTTAACACTGAGTGATATCCATCCTGCAATGGCGCCCCATAATACACCTGCTGTGATCCTGTTTTTATGTTTTTATGTTTTTATTCTATTTTAATTATTTATTTTTTATCGTGTTCTGTTTGTGTTGTGTTGTGTTTGCTCGGTACTCGTTTTATCTTTTAACCTGTTCATTGTACAGCACTTTGGCTACCCCTGTGGTAAATTTTAAATGTGCTTTATAAATAAAGTTGATTTGATTTGATTTTGTGTGAATGAGTGTAAATGGGGGAGGGAGGTTTTTTGGGTTGGTGCACTAATTGTAAGTGTATCTTGTGTTTTTTATGTTGATTTAATAAAAAAACAATAAAAAAAACAAAACAAAACAAAAAAAACGATACCGATAATAAAAAAAACGATACCGATAATTTCCGATATTACATTTTAACACATTTATTGGCCGATAATATCGGCAGGACATCTCTACTTACAACCTTTTAGTATATCAGTATGTGGAATTTAATTATGAAATGGATTGATGTACTAATATGATCCGGTTTAAGGAACTGTTCAAACTCAAAGAATTTACAAAGTACAATATTGAACATTTAGAATTTATTGATAATCTTATTAATCTCAATTTATAATACAATTTACTTTACAGCGTGTTATTTATTTATGTTGAATCTGAGGTTTGTTGTGAACAAATTGGGAACGGAAGTGAACAAAAGTGTTAACAATTGCTATGTTATGGAAAAGGGGTAGGATCAATTAAGCTGTGCTTCTTCGTACTCCTTTTCGAACATGTTGAATAGAGAAACGAGAAATTGTGATGTATCATGTTGTATGCATGTTCGAAATAAACTCAAACCATGAACCAGTTATAAGTTATTTCCATCTACTGTCACTGCGTGTTGAGTTATCATCGGGAGTTCCTAGCTGCTAGCACAGTGGTTCTTAACCTTGTTGGAGGTACCGAACCCCACCAGTTTCATTTGCGCATTCACCGAACCCTTCTTTAGTGAAAAATAAAAAAAAAAAAATTTTTTTAAATTCAAGACAAAGTTATATGTTTTTGGTAACACTTTAGTATGGGGAACATATTCTAAGTAACAAAGACTTAATTTAAAGTAGGGATGTCCGATAATGGCTTTTTGCCGATATCCGATATTGTCCAACTCTTTAATTACCGATACCGATATCAACCGATATATACAGTCGTGGAATTAACACATTATTATGCCTAATTTGGACAGCCAGGTATAGTGAAGATAAGGTACTTTAAAAAAAAATTAATAAAATAAAATAGGATAAATTAATTAAAAACATTTTCTTGAATAAAAAAGAAAGTAAAACCATATAAAAACAGTTACATAGAAACTAGTAATGAATGAAAATGAGTATAATTAACTGTTAAAGGTTAGTACTATTAGTGGACCAGCAGCACGCACAATCATGTGTGCTTACGGACTGTATCCCTTGCAGACTGTATTGATATATATTGATATATAATGTAGGAACCACAATATTAATAACAGAAAGAAACAACCCTTTTGTGTGAATGAGTGTGAATGAGTGTAAATGGCTGCGATGAGCTGGCGACTTGTCCAGGGTGTATGCCGCCTTCCGCCCGATTGTAGCTCCAGCTACCCCCGCGACCCCGAAGGGAATAAGTGGTAGAAAATGGATGGATGGATGGAGTGTAAATGGGGGAGGGAGGTGTTTTGGGTTGGTGCACTAATTGTAAGTGTATCTTGTGTTTTTTATGTTGATTTAATAAAAAAATAATAATAAACAAAAACAAACAAAACAAAAAAACGATACCAATAATAAAAAAACAGATACCGATAATTTCCGATATTACATTTTAACGCATTTATCGGCCGATAATATCGGCAGACCAATATTATTGGACATCTCCATACCTGCCAACTTTTGAAATCAGAAAAACCTAGTAGCCAGGGTCCAGGGGCCGCAGTCCTGGTGGGGGGTTCAGGTTCGCCCCCCGACGCAAAATGATTATTAGCATTCAGACAGGTTAAAATGTTGCTAAAACCATCACTTTTCTATCAGTCACAGTGACTTTTCAAAACAAAAATATTACAGCAAAAATCATATGGGTTGATTGACATGTTTATTCTGTAAGCTAACTTCAATAGTTTGAAATTATTTTGACAGTTAATGCCAGTTATCCTGTCAACCTTTCACAAGACTTCAATTTGTTCATTGAAAGTATAAACAGTATAAACACTTTTTACAGTAAACAAATGGTAAAACAGTACTAAACAATTCCATTAAAAAAAAAAATTGGTGTCATTATTAACTTTCTGTCCAAGCTTGTATAATCTACTGCCTTGTTCAATTGTAAAAAATATTCTGTGCCTAAAATTCACATTTCTATCACAATTATCATACTGTAAACATGGTAAGCTAACTTCATTAAAATTAATAGTCCTGTCAATAGCATGGAATTACAATTCAAATGTAGTTTTTTTGTAAGCCTTTCAAAAGAATTCAAAATATGAAAAATTTATGAAAATGAATTTAAGCCATCAGACACTTGAAAAGTGGCACATCACATCTCTAATGTAATCATTTGAACTTTTCAACAGAAATAGCACTGCAAAAATATTAAGGACATACTTCTGTATTTTGGTAGTTATGCTGTCAACATTTAACAAGATTTCTTCAACTTGGACTTGAAAGCATAAATAGTATAAACACTTTTAACAGTATAACAGTACTAAACAATTCCAATAGATAACATTGGTGCCATTACCTTTTTGTGGCTAAAATCCAAATGTATCCAAAGAATCTGTTTGGGCGACGAAAAACGTTGAAAGTTTTCCACTTGTATCGCTAGCAACGGCATTAGACTTGTGTTTTTTTGTCCCAACCTGGTCTTTTACATCGCTAATTCCTCCGTGTCCGATCGAAAAATCTTGTCTGCACAAGGTGCAATTCGCGTAGTTTTCACCCTTTTTGGAACGGATAATTATTCCCGGATAGGCTTTTGAATATTCTTCACGGAATGACTGCAGTTTTCTTTTCGGTTTAAGACTCGTTTGCGATTTTTCTCCGGCTGATTCCATGATCGTTCGCCCGTTTGGAAACAATGGCCTCATGCTTGGCATTTGGAATGGCTCGATAGGAAGTTACGGGAAGCAGTGTCGATTGTCATTGTTGTTACGCGATTTCGTGAATAAAACTTTAAAAAAAAAAAAAAAAATTTAATTAATGAAAAACCGTATTTTTTATCACTGCAACCGTAACCCGGAATAGGTTGATGAAAACCGTACTAATTACGGGAAAACCGGAGTAGTTGGCAGGTATGCATCTCTAATTTAAAGTTATTTGGACACTAGGGGGACATTTAAGTATCAAAGACTTAATTTAGAGTTATTTGGTTAAGGTTAGGGTTAGAGGGTCAGGGTTAGATGATTAGGGTTATAATAAGGCAATGCCGAATATGGCATTAATAAGTACTTAATAATGACTAGTTAAGAGCCAATATGTTACTAATTTGCATGTTAATAAGCAACTAATTAATGGTGAATATGTTCCCCATACTAAAGTGTTACCATGTTTTTTTACTGGTGCACAAAATGAAGCGTGCATGAACATCACCTTGTTCAAAGAACAAAACCAACACAGTGCATAAACTCACAACACATTACACACCTGCAAATCAGTTTGACTTCTGCTGTTGCCGTATCCGTAATACGCCGATAGGGAGAAGTTTTTATTTACACGATGAGTCGGGTGTGTCTTGACCTCCGCCGAACCCCTAGGGTTCCATCGAACCCAGGTTAAGAACCACTGCGCTAGCAGCAGTGATGCCAAGTTTGCGTATTACAAGCGACTTAATGCAATGTTTGTGAGTCGCAGGTTGCAGTGTTTTGGGCTTGTTTTTTGAATGTGTCCTGGTTACAGCGCCCCCGGTCGACTTGACACAGCCTCAGACACACGCAAATGACACATGGCAACTATGTCAGAGCACAGACTGACAGAGAAAGAAGTTATGAGACGAAGTGACAATTAGTAATGAAGCTGGAATGAACAGTAGCCCAAAAAAAGACATAGTGATTGTTTCATATACTGTATATGCATATGTTCATAAAGGGAGAAAAAGAGAGCACTAGAGAACTGGATTAGACCCAAGTGTAAAATGTCTTGCGTCTGTTTGTGTCAAGACTTCGACTTTGACGTGGTTTGTTCTCCCGTGGTGCAAATGAACATTTGGACCAGACATGGCGTGAAGGTGAAGACATTATTTATTTTTACACTAACAAAAGAACAAAAAGCGTGCTCAGGGCGGATGTACAAACTTGACTAACGAAAACAAAAGACTTGCACGGGGGCAAAAAACTATGAACAACAAAAAACACTAACTGTGGCAATAATAAACAAACTTACTTGGCATGGACATGAAGTGCGCAGAGATGGACAGAGTGTGACAGGGGGCATAAATGCGGGGATGTCGTCAGGACGAACAACAGAAAATGAATGAACTTAAATACTATGGAGATGATTAGTGAAAGCAGGTGCGTGACTCAAAACGTGAAACAGGTGCGTGACGTGACAGGTGAAAACTAATGGTTGCTATGGTGACAAACAAGAGTGCAAAATGAGTCCAAACGTGGAACAGGTGAAACTAATGGGTAATCATGCAAACAAGACAAGGGAGTGAAAAGCCAGAAACTAAACAAAACATGACTTAAAACAAAACATGATTACACAGACATGACAGTTTGTGTACTTTTGATTAAAGTACACTTAACAAAGATAATATTTGTGATTAATTATGAGTTAACTATGTACAATTTGATTTGTGCGATTAAATATTTCAATATTTTGACAGCTCCAATAATAATTTAAAAATGATTAATACAATGAACTATTTAAGAAATTATGTGTTTGCCATGTTTTACCTTTTACAAATAAAAATCCTCTACATTAAAAAAAAAAAATATTTTAATGTATGACAACTGTCTTAGAGCAAGGTCCACTATAATCGATTCAAATATATGAATAAACACATATATAGTTTTTAAACAATTTTGTCAATTGTAATTAATTATTTAGACCACATTAGTATTTTTTTTTTTTCTATAATCCATCCATCCATCCATCCATCTTCTTCCGCTTATCCGAGGTCGGGTCGCGGGGGCAGCAGCCTAAGCAGGGAAGCCCAGACTTCCCTCTCCCCAGCCACTTCGTCCAGCTCCTCCCGGGGGATCCCGAGGTGTTCCCAGGCCAGCCGGGAGACATAGTCTTCCCAACGTGTCCTGGGTCTTCCTCGTGGCCTCCTACCGGTCGGACGTGCCCTAAACACCTCCTTAGGGAGGCGCTCAGGTGGCATCCTGACCAGATGCCCGAACCACCTCATCTGGCTCCTCTCCATGTGGAGGAGCAGCGGCTTTACTTTGAGCTCCCCCCGGATGACAGAGCTTCTCACCCTATCTCTAAGGGAGAGCCCCGCCACCCGGCAGAGGAAACTCATTTCGGCCGCTTGTACCCGTGATCTTGTCCTTTCGGTCATAACCCAAAGCTCATGACCATAGGTGAGGATGGGAACGTAGATCAACCGGTAAATTGAGAGCTTTGCCTTCCGGCTCAGCTCCTTCTTCACCACAACGGATCGATACAGCGTCCGCATTACTGAAGACGCCGCACCGATCCGCCTGTCGATCTCACGATCCACTCTTCCCTCACTCGTGAACAAGACTCCGAGGTACTTGAACTCCTCCACTTGGGGCAAGATCTCGTCCCCAACCCGGAGATGGCACTCCACCCTTTTCCGGGCGAGAATCATGGACTCGGACTTGGAGGTGCTGATTCTCATCCCAGTCGCTTCACACTCAGCTGCGAACCGATCCAATGAGAGCTGAAGATCCTGGCTAGATGAAGCCATCAGGACCACATCATCTGCAAAAAGCAGAGACCTAATCCTGCAGCCACCAAACCAAATCCCCTCAACGCCTTGACTGCGCCTAGAAATTCTGTCCATAAAAGTTATGAACAGAATCGGTGACAAAGGGCAGCCTTGGCGGAGTCCAACCCTCACCGGAAACGTGTCCGACTTACTGCCGGCAATGCGAACCAAGCTCTGACACTGATCATACAGGGAGCGGACCGCCACAATCAGACAGTCCGAAACCCCATATTCTCTGAGCACTCCCCACAGGACTTCCCGAGGGACACAGTCGAATGCCTTCTCCAAGTCCACAAAGCACATGTAGACTGGTTGGGCAAACTCCCATGCACCCTCAAGGACCCTGCCGAGAGTATAGAGCTGGTCCACAGTTCCACGACCAGGACGAAAACCACACTGTTCCTCCTGAATCCGAGGTTCGACTATCCGGCGTAGCCTCCTCTCCAGTACACCTGAATAGACCTTACCGGGAAGGCTGAGGAGTGTGATCCCACGATAGTTAGAACACACCCTCCGGTTCCCCTTTTTAAAGAGAGGAACCACCACCTCGGTCTGCCAATCCAAAGGTACTGCCCCCGATGTCCACGCGATGCTGCAGAGTCTTGTCAACCAAGACAGCCCCACAGCATCCAGAGCCTTAAGGAACTCCGGGCGGATCTCATCCGCCCCCGGGGCCTTGCCACCGAGGAGCTTTTTAACTACCTCAGCAACCTCAGCCCCAGAAATAGGAGAGCCCACCACAGACTCCCCAGGCACTGCTTCCTCATAGGAAGACGTGTTGGTGGGATTGAGGAGGTCTTCGAAGTATTCCCTCCACCGATCCACAACATCCGCAGTCGAGGTCAGCAGAACACCATCCGCACCATACACGGTGTTGATAGTGCACTGCTTCCCCTTCCTGAGGCGGCGGATGGTGGTCCAGAATCGTTTTTTCTATAATATAATTGCCAATTAATTTTTTAATCATTTCTGATTCTGATTTTATTTCTATGTACTTTATTATGCAAGGTATGTAAAATGATTGTGTGTAGTCAAGTCAAACTTTATTTACAAAGCACATTAAAACATAAGTTGACCAACGCGCTGCACATAAGACAAAAAAAAACAGTAAAATAATTTAAACAGTGACTAACACAATTTACAGTGACATCAAATTTTAGTTAAAACTGTTGAGGTAAAGGATATTATGCTTGCACATTGCTGTAATATATGTTTTATTTTTATTTACAGCAGAAATGACGGGTCGTATCAAGTAATAGTTGCTTTTACAAACAGTGTAGCTCAGGTTTCTTTGCCTCGCCAAAGCATTTTTATTCGTAGAATTTTCATTGCAACACCCCAAAACATGATCATTAAGAAGTGAGGCTTTACCTGAGATCCAGACAGAGCCACACGGTGGAGAAATAACCCCAGCCGAGCTTCGAGAGCACCTTGTACCTTCCATTAAATGTGTCGCCTATCTGCACGGGGTGATAACCACCTGAGGACATTAAAGCAAAATAAATAAAAGGGAGGGAAAAGCTATGAGGCTTAAATCCATCATGCTTACCGTATTTTTCGGACTATAATTCGCAGTTTTTTTCATAGTTTGGCCGGGGGTGCGACTTATACTCAGGAGCGACTTATGTGTGAAATGATTAACACATTATCGTAAAATATCAAGTAATATTATTTATCTCATTCACGTAAGAGACTAGACGTATAAGATTTCATGGGATTTAGCGATTACACTGCAAAAAGTGAAATCTAAGTAAGATTAAATATCTCAAATAAGGGTGATATTTGCTTATTTTCTGTCTGATGAGATACTTCTCACTAAGCAAATTTTATGTTAGAGTGTTTTACTTGTTTTAAGGGTTTTGCTCCTAAATGATCTCAGTAAGATATTACAGCTTGTTGCTGAGATTTGATGACCTATACCTGGGGTCGGCAACCCGCGGCTCTAGAGCCGCATGCGGCTCTTTAGCGCCGCCCTCGTGGCTCTCTGGAGCTTTTTCAGAAATGTATGAAAAATGGAAAAAGATGAGGGGAAAACAATCTATTTTTTGTTTTAATATGGTTTCTGTAGGAGGACAAACATGACACAAACCTCCCTAATTGTTATAAAGCACACTGTTTATATTAAACAAGCTTCACTGATTCGAGTATTTGGCGAGCCCTGTTTTGTCCTACTAATTTTGGCGGTCCTTGAACTCACCGTAGTTTGTTTACATGTATAACTTTCTAGGACGTGTTTTATGCCACTTCTTTTTCTGTCTCATTTTGTCCACTAAACTTTTAAGGTTGTGCATGAAAGGTGAGTTTTGTTGATGTTATTGACTTGTTGGAGTGCTAATCAGACATATTTGGTCACTGCATGACTGCAAGCTAATCGATGCTAACATGCTATTTAGGCTAGCTATATGTACATATTGCATCATAATGCCTCATTTGTAGCTATATTTGAGGTCATTTAGTTTCCTTTAAGTCCTCTTAATTCAATTTATATCTCATGACACACTATCTGTATGTAATATGGCTTTTAACTTTTTGCGGCTCCAGACAGATTTTTTTTTGTATTTGGTCCAATATGGCTCTTTCAACATTTTGGGTTGCCGACCCCTGACCTATATTGAGTAAAACATGCTTGAAACTAGAATATCAAGTGTTGCAAAGCTGTGTCATCAACACTCACAAGTATAAAACTACTTTTTTAAAGTAATCATTTCTTACTTCAAGCATGAAATAACAAATCATGATTCTGACACAATTGTGTCTCATAATTAAAACAGATGACAGCCAAATGGACTTTGCTGTTTTATTTTCAATGAAACAATAGAAAATAAGTACTCATATACGGTAGTAGTACAGTTGGCACAGTACAGTAAACTGACAGTTAATATTTAAACATTTAACATGTGACATTTCTAACAATTTTGAACAGAAATAGTTCATGCACATTCAGATGAATTCTTCAAAATGCAAATTAAAAAATGTTTTGCTGTATATATGTGCACTAATTGACTGAAAGAGCACGCACTTGGCGCGATGATGTCATGTTATCGATGGAAAAATGCATTTTTAGACAATATGATTTGCCTGAGCGGCTAGGAGACCCCGAGAGTAACAAGTGGTTGCCTTGTTGCCTTTCCATTAAGAACAATAAACTAGTTTTTAGTATAAGTTTGCTGGTTTCAAGAAATGTAATGCCGAGCGCATATCATTATGTCAAGATTATGGCACTAGCATTTACTTCATTTAAGAATATTTTTCAACATATTGAGCAAAAAGGTCTCATATATTTTTTTTTCTATCAAGAAAAGTGCACTTGTTATTAGTGAGAATATACTTATTTTAAGGTATTTTTGGGTTCATTGAAGTTAGCTAGTTAGGGCCCGCATGGGAGTCCTTATGCAATGGGACATAAGGACCTATTGAATTTGTAAGGTTTTATTCTTTCTTTATTATTATTGTTCCGCCGCCTCTTTGAGCACTAATTTGACCCACTTAACATGCTTCAAAACTCACCATATTTGACCCACACATCAGGACCTGCAAAAAATGGTCTTTTATTAAAAAAACCGAACCCCAAAACTCAAAATTGCGCTCTAGCGCCCCCTAGGAAAAAAAAACTAGACTGCCTGTAACTCCCACTAGGAAGGTCGGAAAGACATGAAACAAAAACCTCTATGTAGGTTTGACTTAGACCTAGTTTTCATAATTGTATATCCTCGGGCAAAAATCAACAGGAAGTTGGCAATTCCCCCTTCAAGACAAAAAGGTACTAAAAACGGTCACTTTTGCCTTTTTGAGCTGTAATTTGACCCCCTTAACACGCTTCAAAACTCACTAAACTGAACGCACACATCAGGACTGGCAAAAATTGTGATCTAATAAAAAAACCTAACCCCAAATTTAAAAATTGCGCTCTAGAGCAATTTTTGAATAAAACGGACAAAAAACTGCTCCTCGGAAGAAAAAAATGACAAAACTGCCTCTAACTCCCACTGGGAAGGTCGGAGAGACATGAAACAAAATCCTCTCCGTAGGTCTCACTTAGACCTACATTTCATAAATTGACAACCCCCAGCAAAAATCTACAAGAAGCTTGCTATTCCCCCTTCAACACAACATTTTTGTAAAAACTGGTCACCTTTCTTCAAACATTATCTCCTCTGAGCGTGTTTGTTGTTTCGGCTTCAAACTAACACAGGAGAGAGATTGAACCCTTTTGATTAAAAGTTATCGAAAGAGCTTTAATACCAGCTCCGGTTTTGATTTTATGACCCTTCAAAGAGCCGCTGCGCTGATGCTGCTGTTTTTTCAAGAAGGCTGCTTAAAAGCAGGAAGCACCAGCGTGCCCACACAATGCAGACAAGGTAGGTACACTAAACAAAAGTATTGGGACAATTCGGACTAAAAGTAGACAAAAGTATTGGGACACTTATGACGAAAACTGAACAAAAGTATTGGGACAGTTAGGACTAGCACCTGCCAAATATGCGGGCCCGACCAATGCTGCTTGCAGCTTTAATTTTACTTGTTTTGGAAAGTCTTGACAAGCCAAATTTTCTTGCTCTATTGGCAGATAATTTTGCTTAGTACAAGTAAAATACCCCTCATTTTTGTATTTTTTTTCCCTTGTTTTTGAACACTGACTTTTTGCAGTGTAGGAGTGACAGATTGTTTGGTAAACGTATAGCATGTTCTATATGTTATAGTTATTTGAATGACTCTTACCATAATATGTTACGCTAACATACCAGTTGGTTATTTATGCCTCATATAACGTACACTTATTCAGCCTGTTGTTCACTATTCTTTATTTATTTTAAATTGCTTTTCAAATGTCTATTCTTGGTGTTGGATTTTATCAAATCAATTTCCCCCAAAAATGCGATTTATACTCCAGTGCGACTTATATATGTTTTTTTCCTTCTTTATTATGCATTTTCGGCCAGTGCGACTAATACTCCGGAGCGACTTATAGTCCGAAAAATACGGTACTTGTCATCAAAAATATATAAATATATAAAAATGTAGAACATTAAGACAGAGAGAGATTATTAGTGTCATTTGTAAATGAGCAGGAGTATGAAACACTGTCATACCATAACAATATCCTCTTGGGTCTTCAGCTTCCTTGAGCTCCAGCTGCTCCAGGCTTGCCAGGGCCTCGGAAGTGTGGGATAACCCACATTTACTCCTATTACACGCACACGCACGCACACACAATTACACACATTGGTGATGAAAACAACAACATCAAGGCCAAACAATCCTGATTTGGATCAGCACCTTTGTACACATCTCCTGCGTTAGGCCCTACATTTGCATGAAGGAAAATGACGACAAATGCCATCTTTACAGTCAAGCTATTTCCATCTGGGCTGTTAATCATTTTGCAGCACCTTGCTGCCTGACAACTTGCTCATGTATTGTATAGAATGCCAAGATAAGATAAGGTGGACACTCCAACCAGAAGTTGAATCATGCAACATTTTGCATGTGTATCACTAATTACATACACTGCAAAAAGTGAAATCTAAGTAAGATGAAATATCTCAAATAAGGGTGATATTTGCTTATTTTCTGTCTGATAAGATCATTCTGCTCACTAAGCAAATTTTATGTTAGAATGTTTTACTTGTTTTAAGTGTTTTGGTCCTAAATGATCTCAGTAAGATATTACAGCTTGTTGCTGAGATTTGATGACCTATATTGAGTAAAACATGCTTGAAACTAGAATATCAACTGTTGCAAAGCTGTGTCATCAACACTCACAAGTATAAAACTACTTTTTTAAAGTAATAATTTCTTACTTCAAGCATGAAAAAACAAAATGTATGCATATCATTATGTCAAGATAATGGCACTAGCATTTACTTAATTTAAGAATATTTTTCAACATATTGAGCAAAACGGTCTCCTTTTTTTTCTACCAAGAAAAATGCACTTGTTATTAGTGAGAATTTACTTATTTCAAGGTATTTTTGGGTTCATTGAGGTTAGCTGATTAGGGACCGCAATGTCCCTTTGGGACAGAGGACCCTATTGTATTTTGTGCGTTTTATTATTATTATTATTATTCCGCCGCCTCTTTGAGCTCAAATTTGACCCCCTTAACATGCTTCAAAACTCACCATATTTGACACACACATCAGGACCGGCGAAAATTGCCATCTAATAAAAAAACCAAACCCCAAAAGTCAAAATTGCGCTCAAGCGCCCCCTAGGAAAAAACACAGACAAAATTGCTTGTAACTTCGGGTAGGAATGTCGTAGAGACTAGGGATGTCCCGATCCAGGTTTTTGCACTTCCGATCCGATACCGATATTGTTTTTGCAATTCCGATCCGATACAGATACTGACCGATACTGATACTGGCCTATTCGAGCATGTATTAAAGTTTAAAGTTATTTAGCCTACTTAGTTGTCAGAATCATGTTGAAAAGGGTTTTAGTACTCTTGATAACAACTAGCCAGCTGAATTAGGGGAGTTTGAATAATACACAATGGTTGGTAACAAGAAACTGACCTGTTTATTCAAGGATAAACACAAAATAGACAAAATTATACATGACAAACAGAAATGGCATCATTGAACTAGGGCTGGGCGATATGGCCTTTTTTTAATATTGCAATATTTTAAGGCCATATTGCGATACACGATATATATCTCAATATTTTGCCTTAGCCTTGAATGAACACTTGATGCATATAATCACAGCAGTATGATGATTCTATGTGTCTACATTAAAGCATTCTTCTTCATACTGCATTAATATATGCCATTTTTAAACTTTCATGCAGAGAGGGAAATCACAACAAAAAAAAATCCCTATTTTTTTCATACGGTGTTGATGTGGAAATGTTTGCCTCTGCATTTTGATGGTGTGGGCGTGTGGCACCGAATGGAGATAAGCGTCTCGACAGACGTTACAATATTTGAACAATGATGACGAAAACTGTTTTCTCTGTCGTGTCCGTGTGTCGAAAATTGTTATGCGCTTTTTTTTTTTTTTTTGATTTTGTGCGTGGCATAGATTTGCCGTGCGCAGAGGACGCTTGAACAGGCGCGCACCTTAGCGGCTGCGCTAGCATCACAGCTAACGTTAGCTATGCTGCTACCTTGCTCTCTGCTGGAAGAGGGCGTATACGTATGTGACGTATGACGTGACAGTATGTGATGTGTGTAAGAAGGCGTGAGAATCCACAGACCTGTGGATGTGTTGAAGGTGTGCTGGAAAATGCGGAACGGAAATTAGGGAGCAGCAGAAAAGTGGAATGTATTATTTAAATCGGTGCGTTGGAAAACACGGACCAGAGTTTTTTGTAAACTGGATCTGGATCGGCATTTTCCCATGCCTTGCCGATACGCATTTTTTTGCAAATATCGGCGGCCGATCCGATCGGATCGGGACATCCCTAGTAGAGACATGAAACAAAAACATCTATGTAGGTCTGACTTAGACCTAGATTTCAGACATTGACATCTTTCAGCAAAAATCAACAGGAAGTTGGCAATTCCCCCTTCAAAACAACATTTTAGTAAAAACAGTCACTTTTGCCTTTTTGACCTGTAATTTGATCCCCCTTAACATGCTTTAAAACTCACCAAACTGGACACACACATCAGGACTGGCAAGAATTGCGATCTAATAAAAAAACCCAACCCCAAAACTCAAAATTGCGCTCTAGCGCCCCCTAGGAAGAAAACACAGACACAACTGCTCCTAGGAGGAAAACTCAGACAAAACTGCCTATAACTTCCAGTAGGAATGTCTTAGAGACATGAAACAAAAACTTCTATGTAGGTCTCACTTAGACCTACATTTCATAGATTGACAACCCCCAGCAAAAATCAACAGGAAGTTTGCAATTCCCCCTTCAAAACAAAAGTTTTGTAAAAACCGGTCACCTTTTTTCAAACATTATCTCCTCTGAGCGCGTTTGTTGTGTCGGCTTCAAACTAGCACAGGAGAGAGATTGAACCCTTTTGATTAAAAGTTGACTAAAGAGTTTTAATTACTGTTTCGGTTTGGATTTTATGTGCCGTGAAAGTCAGTCCCGTCCATCGCTGCTTGCAGCTTTAATTTTCTTTCAAACTGTCATTGCTCAAAACATAATATTGAATCAAAATCAATGTTATTAAGAATTATTGACCTATCCAAGGTTTCGATTACTTCACATCAAATATTCCACTAAGAAAAATATTTTTGGTGGAAGATTTTGCAAATTTGGTAAATAAATAACCCCAAAATTTATATTTTGTTGTTTTCTTACTGTACCGAAAATGATTCGAACCGTGACCTTTAAACCGAGGTACGTACCAAACCGAAATTTTTGTGTACCGGTACATCACTACATACATTTGTCTTGCTATCAAAATGGGTTATAGCTATTTAAAAAGCAGCAGCGCTTTGCCAAAAAGTGAGTCGACAATTACGGTTGAAAGCAGTTCTAAATAATGTTCGATTTGCAAAATGCATTAATTACTCAATGTTTTTTTAAACCTTGTTAAAGATGCACAAACTGTAAAGATTAATTTTGGCGACCAGAAAAGGCAAATTAGGATCAGGAGTAAGAAATGCCTAAGAATCATTCAAACAGGTTAATAATGACGATGTAACCCTTTATAAAGAAAAGTAACTAATTTGTAATACGGGAAACTAGTGAAGGGGGAATGACGCCTCAGTGAGTGTATGGCACACTCACTAGCTCTACGGACACTGCACCAATACTGTTAGCGTTTCATAATGGTATTTAAAAAAGTCACTGCAAATAAAATTAATTGTTAGAAAATACAATTCCCCCTCCAAAACAAAAGTTTTGTAAAAACCGGTCACCTTTTTTCAAACATTATCTCCTCTGAGCGCGTTTGTTGTGTCGGCTTCAAACTAGCACAGGAGAGAGATTGAACCCTTCTGATTAAAAGTTGACTAAAGAGTTTTAATTACTGCTCCGGTTTGGATTTTATGTGCCGTCAAAGTCGGTCCTGTCCATCGCTGCTTGCAGCTTTTTTTTTAAATTTGTTTTGTAAAGTCTTGACAAGCCGAATTTTCTTGTTCTATTGGCAGATAATTTTGCTTAGTTCAAATGAAGTGAAGTGAATTATATTTATATAGCGCTTTTCTCTAATGACCCAAAGCACTTTTACATAGTGAAAGCCAATATCTAAGTTACATTTAAAGCAGTGTGGGTGGCACTGGGAGCAGGTGGGCAAAGTGTCTTGCCCAAGAACACAACGGCAGTGACTAGGATGGCGGAAGCGGGGATCGAACCTGGAACCCTCAAGTTGCTGGCACGGCCACTCTACCAACCGAGCTATACCGCCCCACAAATAAAATACCTCTAATTTTTTTTTCTTCTGGTTTTTGAACACTGACATTTTGGAGTGTAACAAAGAAACATAAAAAAAATGCACTACCTCGGTGTGTAAAATAATGCTTCTTCTCAATTGCAACCAGAGGTGGGTAGAGTAGCCAGAAATTGTACTCAAGTAAGAGTACTGTTACTTTAGAGATTTATTACTCAAGTAAAAGTAAGGAGTAGTCACCCAAATATTTACTTGAGTAAAAGTAAAAAGTATGTTGTGAAAAAACTACTCAAGTACTGAGTAACTGATGAGTAACATACACACACATATCATATATATATATATATATATATATATATATATATATATATACACACACACACACACACACATTTATATATATATATATACATATATATATATATACACACACATATATATATACAGTATATAATTTATATTTATTTATTTTGCCGTTTTTGTTTACATGTTAAAGGTGTTTTAATGAATATACATGCATGTTTAACACATATAGATTCCTTTCTTTCATGAAGACAAGAATATAAGTTGGTGTATTACCTGATTCTGATGACTTGCATTGATTGGAATCAGACAGCAGTGCTGATAGCGTCCACGTTTTCAAATGGAGGAGAAAAAAAGTTCCTCCTTTCTGTCTAATACCACATGAAAGTGGTTGTTTTTTGGCATCTTATTTGTCCAGCTTCCATATTCGTTTTTATACACTTTACAAGAAATACATTGGCGGCAAACTCCGTAGCTTGCTAGCTTGTTTGCGCTGGCTTTCGGAGACTCTTGTTTTGAAAGCGCAGGCGCGATGGAGCGGCACTTTTATTGTGAAGACAGGAACTGGGCAGTCAGTCTTTAGGCTTTTGACGGGATGTACGGTTGAAATAAAAAATGTTTTTTTTTCCTTCACACTTTTGATTGATTGATTGAAACTTTTATTAGTAGATTGCACAGTACAGTACATATTCCGTACAATTGACCACTAAATGGTAACACCCCAATAAGTTTTTCAACTTGTTTAAGTCAGGTCATGTGACCGCCTGGCTCTGTTTTTTAATTGGTCCAACGTCACCAGTGACTGCATCTGATTGGTGGAACGGAGTGAACGTCACCAGTGACTGTATTTGTTGAAACGCAG
The DNA here is from genome assembly GCF_033978685.3 of Nerophis lumbriciformis. Classification (NCBI taxonomy): domain Eukaryota; kingdom Metazoa; phylum Chordata; class Actinopteri; order Syngnathiformes; family Syngnathidae; genus Nerophis; species Nerophis lumbriciformis. The sequence continues at coordinate 4,915,069 of NC_084548.2, forward strand.
GCACTATGAAGGTCTGTCTGACAGACCAAAACAAACAAAGCGTGCATTAACAGATCGATAAAAATTAGTAGCGAGTAGCGAGCTGAATGTAGATAAAAGTAGCGGAGTAAAAGTAGCGTTTCTTCTCTATAAATATACTCAAGTAAAAGTAAAAGTATGTTGCATTAGAACTACTCTTAGAAGTACAATTTATCCCAAAAGTTACTCAAGTAGATGTAACGGAGTAAATGTAGCGCGTTACTACCCACCTCTGATTGCAACCAAACATACTTTTAAAGATGCATTTTAGGAGCAAAAGTTGTGCATGAAGCTGAAAAAATACAAAGTAGCCAAGTTGCTGCAGTCTTAAGAGACAAGAAAAGGCCTACACTCACGTGTGACGCTGCAGAGGGGCGGCGAAGAGCGAACGGCGACTCCTCTCCATCATGTGCGGCGATCCGGAGATACGCAAGGCTCCGCGATGCTGAAAGACGGATATCCTGCAACGTAAGGAGGGCGCTGCATTTAGCGAGTACGTGTGTGGTAGGCGGCGGCAAAGTGCATTCGCGAGTGTACTGTATTCCTGTCTCTCTACTGAGAGTTGCAGCAGCAGCAGCAGCGTCGGGGGAAGCCCGACTAAAAAAGAGCGGAACAGCTGACAAGGAGTGTGACCTCAACACTGCCGGGGTCGCAGGGTATCCTGCGAGAGTGGCTTCCCCCGTCTTTGTAAGACACAAGCAGCAAAATTAGGCCCCCATTAATGAAGCTCCAATAAGATCACAATCTGATCATTTAAATCAGCACTACTGTACATTCTTGCACCTGCATTAAAAAGATGTAATAGGGTTACAACATACCTTTCTATTAATCCTTACAAACAGCAATAAAAGCCTATTTTCGAAGCGGGAGGTAATAAAGTCACCAACACAGAGATGAACAAATACAAACCCCCGTTTCCATATGAGTTGGGAAATTGTGTTAGATGTAAATATAAACGGAATACAATGATTTGCAAATCATTTTCAACCCATATTCAGTTGAATATGCTACAAAGACAACATATTTGATGTTCAAACTGATTTGAAGAATTTGATGCCAGCAACACGTGACAAAGAAGTTGGGAAAGGTGGCAATAAATACTGATAAAGTTGAGGAATGCTCATCAAACACTTATTTGGAACATCCCACAGGTGAACGGGCAAATTGGGAACAGGTGGGTGCCATGATTGGGTATAAAAGTAGATTCCATGAAATGCTCAGTCATTCACAAACAAGGATGGGGCGAGGGTCACCACTTTGTCAACAAATGCGTGAGAAAATTGTTGAACAGTTTAAGAAAAACCTTTCTCAACCAGCTATCGCGAGGAATTTAGGGATTTCACCATCTACGGTCCGTAATGTCATCAAAGGGTTCAGAGAATCTGGAGAAATCACTGCACGTAAGCAACTAAGCCCGTGACCTTCGATCCCTCAGGCTGTACTGCATCAACAAGCGACATCAGTGTGTAAAGGATATCACCACTTGGGCTCAGGAACACTTCAGAAACCCACTGTCAGTAACTACAGTTGGTCGCTACATCTGTAAGTGCAAGTTAAAACTCTCCTATGCAAGGCGAAAACCGTTTATCAACAACACCCAGAAACGCCGTCGGCTTCGCTGGGCCTGAGCTCATCTAAGATGGACTGATACAAAGTGACGAGTCCACATTTCAAATTGTTTTTGGAAACTGTGGATGTCGTGTCCTCCGGACCAAAGAGGAAAAGAACCATGCGGATTGTTATAGGCGCAAAGTGTAAAAGCCAGCATGTGTGATGGTATGGGGGTGTATTAGTGCCCAAGACATGGGTAACTTACACATCTGTGAAGGCGCCATTAATGCTAAAAGGTACATACAGGTTTTGGAGCAACATATGTAGCCGTCCAAGCAACGTTACCATGGACGCCCCTGCTTATTTCAGCAAGACAATGCCAAGCCAGGGCTTCACGGTGGCAGAGGGGTTAGTGCATCTGCCTCACAATACGAAGGTCCTGAGTAGTCTTGGGTTCAATCCCGGGCTCGGGATCTTTCTGTGTGGAGTTTGCATGTCCTCCCCGTGACTGCGTGGGTTCCCTCCGGGTACTCCGGCTTCCTCCCACTTCCAAAGACATGCACCTGGGGATAGGTTGATTGGCAACACTAAATTGGCCCTAGTGTGTGAATGTGAGTGTGAATGTTGTCTGTCTATCTGTGTTGGCCCTGCGATGAGGTGGCCACTTGTCCAGGGTGTACTCCGCCTTTCGCCCAATTGTAGCTGAGATAGGCTCCAGCGCCCCCCGCGACCCCAAAGGGAATAAGCGGTAGAAAATGGATGGATGGAATGCCAAGCCACGTGTTACATCAACGTGGCTTCATAGTAAAAGAGTGCGGGTACTAGACTGGCCTGCCTGTAGTCCAGACCTGTCTCCCATCGAAAATGTGTGGCGCATTATGAAGCCTAAAATACCACAAAGGAGACCCCCGGACTGTTGAACAACTTAAGCTGTACATCAAGCAAGAATGGGAAAGAATTCCACCTGAGAAGCTTCAAAAATGTGTCTCTTCAGTTCCCAAACGTTTACTGAGTGTTGTTAAAAGGAAAGGCCATGTAACACAGTGGTGAACATGCCCTTTCCCAACTATGTTGGCACGTGTCGCAGCCATGAAATTCTAAGTTATTTATTATTTGCAAAAAAAATAAAAAAATTTATGAGTTTGAACATCAAATATGTTGTCTTTGTAGCATATTCAACTGAATATGGGTTGAAAAGGATTTGCAAATCATTATATTCCGTTTATATTTATATCTAACACAATTTCTTAACTCATATGGAAACGGGGTTTGTCCTTAGTATTACTGTATTTTCCGGACCATAAGGCGCACTGCCGATGAACGGGTCGAGCCAGGTCTATTTTCATACAAAAGGCGCACCGCATTAAAGGGGTCATATTATAAAAAAAAATTTCTCTAAATGTAAAAGACTTCCTTGTGGTCTACATAACATGTAATGGTGGTTCTTTGGTCAAAATGTTGCATAGATGATGTTTTACACATCATCTTCAAGTCGCTTTCTGACAGTCGTTTTTTGAGGGTGGTCTTATTTACGTGGCTCACCTTTGACGGCGTCTTCTCCCCGTCATTTTTGTTGTAGTGGTGTAGCATGCAAGGACGGGAGTGGAAGAAGTGTCAAAAGATGGAGCTAACTGCTTTAATGACATTCACACTTTACTTCAATCAATAACGGAGCAGCATCTCCTCATCCGTGGCTCACTAGTTCAACAACAAGGCTGTAAATGTGTACCGTGAAAAACCGTCCGACCGAAACTCTAATATCTAAAGTTCCTTGGGTGAATAATGTAAACTCACGACACCGGTATGTTTTAGTGCTTTCATGGCGGGTTTACTGACAGATATAAGTAAGAACTATACACTACTTTATATTAGAAATGGCAACAGTGGAGGATGAATGTCACATAACAAGATAGAGAAAAAGAAGAAGCTTATCGACTACGGTGTCAACACAGACTACAAAGGCGGATGTGTGCACATTTTCAGGACTCATGCAGATCCCAAATACAGATCAGCAGGTACCAAAAGGTAAGAAAAGTTGCTTTTGCCTTGTCTTGCAAAACAAAACGCCAGATAATATGTCTTACCTTATACACACCATAAAAATACTCCTATGTTGAATCACAGTACAATCCATCAAATGGTGCGGCTTCATAGCTTACCAAAGTCCTACTAAAACATTTTGATAGATGTTTGAGCGCCGTGTATAATGTTCTATATTTTCAATGGAACATATAAAATGTTTGTGTTGTTTACTTGAGTCATATTGCAGTCTACACGTATCTCTTGTGTGTGACTGCCATGTACTGGTCACACTTATCATTTCTCCATGTACCAAATAAAATAGATTCGAGGTTGGTAAGCACAACCAAAATGATTCCGTACATTAGGCGCACTGGGTTATAAGGTGCACTGTCGAGTTTTGAGAAAATGAAATGATTTTAAGTGTGCCTTGTAGTCCGAAAAATACGTACATACTGTATTGAACTTCATTTAAAAGTATGCACAATCCCCTGCCTGGTAACACATTGTTATAAATTGTGTGTGTGGCCTTCTCTCTCGTGCACAGCTGTCCACAGTCAAATGACGTATGCTGTGTTGTATATTTAGACAGGCTCAAGTACTATTCTTACCAAGGACTAGCATCATGAGGCTATGGTTACAGCATCTTTGGATGAACAGGTGCAACATTATACAACATCATGTATGCCTTACTCGATATTTTGCACTGTGAAGACACTTGGGGACAAGCAAGGTTTTGACCAGGTTAGTCTTCACATGAAGATTTTCAGTTTTGTTTTTTATGACTAACTCAATTTCCAGTTGTATGCTTTATTTCTAATACATTCCTTGAGTTGTTTGGCACCACTTGTTTGACCTGGCTCATCAACACATTACAACGCATAGGGATGTGCTGATATGAAATTTCATATCACAGTTATCATTACACCAACATTATCACAGCTATTTTTATCGGGTGTATTAAAATATTAAGAATGAAGTCCATGAAATTATTAGGGCTTCATTTTTAAGAGAAATAAAAACAGGAGGAGGAAAATAATTAACATTTTATTGTATTTGGGTCAATATGGTAGTTCTAAATTTATTGTAAATACGGTCAGTAGTTTTACTTGATTTTAGCTTTATTAACCCTTGTGTGGTGTTCGGGTCTGTGGGACCCGTTTTCGATTTTTATTAAAAGAAAAATGATACAATTAATACATTTTTCAAACTGAGACTCACTGGCTTTGGCTCATTTTCTGTGAAGAACATATATCAGAATACATATGTAATGAACACACACCATACACCACCCCTACACATTTATATTACATATAAGATGTTAGGGATGTCCCGATCCGATATTTGGATTGGATCGGCCGCCGATATTTGCAAAAAAATGGGTATCGGCAAGGCATGGGAAAATGCCGATCCAGATCCAGTTAAAAAAAAAAAACTCCGCTCCGTGTTTTCCAACGCACCTATTTAAATAGTACATTCCACTTTTCTGCTGCTCCGTAATTTGCGTTCCGCATTTTCCAGCACACCTTCAACACATCCACAGGTCTGTGGATTCGAACGCAGTTGCTTTTAGCTGCTGGCATTACACGACAGGCTATTCTCACTCTTTTCTGTGTCTCCCTCTCACAGACAGCAAGCGCACCTTCTTACACACGTCACATACTGTCACGTCATACGTCACATACTGTCACGTCATACGTCACATACATATACGTCCTCCCCGAGCAGAGAGGTAGCAGCATGGCTAACGTTAGCTGTGATGCTAGCGCAGCCGTGTGACCAACGTTCTCCCTCTAAGGTGCGCGCTTGTGCAATTGCGCACTGTTTAAACGTCCTCTGCGCATAGCAATCATATGCCACGCACAAAATCAAATAAAAAAATAAGCGCATAACACTTTTCGACACACGGTCACGACAGAGAAAACAGTTTTTGTCATCATTGTTCAAATATTATAACGTCTGTCGAGACGCTTATCTCCATTCGGTGCCACACGTCCACACCATCAAAATGCAGAGGCAAAAATTTCCAGATCAACACCGTATGAAAAAATTAGTGATTTTTTTAGTTGTGATTTCCTTCTCTGCATGAAAGTTTAAAAGCAGCATATATTAATGCAGTATGAAGAAGAATGTTTTAATGTAGACATGCAAGCCTTGAAAGAAAATGTTGAAAATCAAGACTACATTTCCTGCAAATGGGTGCATTTCTACCCTATATTTTAACTTTAGATTTATTCTCATATCAAACTCTTTTGGCTGTCTTTTTGACACTTACATCCGGCGCCCCCCTCCACACCCTGGATTATAAATAATGTAAATAATTCAATGTGATTATCTTGTGTGATGACTGTATTATGATGATAGTATATATCTGTATCATTAATCAATTTAAGTGGACCCCGACTTACACAAGTTGAAAAACTTATTGGGGTGTTACCATTTAGTGGTCAATTGTACGGAATATGTACTTCACTGTGCAACCTACTAATAAAAGTCTCAATCAATCAATCAAAACACATAGAATCATCATACTGCTGTGATTATATGCATCAAGTGTTCATTCAAGGCTAAGGCAAAATATCGAGATATACATCGTGTATCGCAATCTGGCCTTAAAATATCGCAATATTAAAAAAAAGGCCATATCGCCCAGCCCTAGTTCAATGATGCCATTTCTGTTTGTCATGTATAATTTTGTCTATTTTGTGTTTATCCTTGAATAAACAGGTCAGTTTCTTGTTACCAACCATTGTGTATTATTCAAACTCCCCTAATTCAGCTGGCTAGTTGTTATCAAGAGTACTAAAACCCTTTTCAACATGATTCTGACAACTAAGTAGGCTAAATAACTTTAAACTTTAATACATGCTCGGATAGGCCAGTATCGGTCAGTATCGGTATCGGTCAGTATCGGTATCGGATCGGAAGTGCAAAAACAATATCGGTATCGGATCGGAAGTGCAAAAACCTGGATCGGGACATCCCTATAAGATTTCCGGGTCCACTGGACCCGGGGCTAATAGAAGTGTGGAAATTGATGTTATGTGTACCACACACACACACACACACACACACACACACACACACACACACACACACACACACACACACACACACGCACACACACACACACATGCATGTCTTGCCTACTTTGTGTGGACCCACGTTTGGTCAGTAGGTTGTGAGGGCCCCCCTTTCCACTATAACTATCCATCCATCCAGCCATCCATTTTCTACCGCTTATTCCCTTTGGGGTCGCGGGGGCGCTGGAGCCTATCTCAGCTACAATCGGGCGGAAGGCGGGGTACACCCTGGACAAGTCGCCACCTCATCGCAGGGCCAACACAGATAGACAGACAACATTCACACTCACATCCACTATAACTAGAATGATGAAAATATATCTAGCACTAGATGGGAGTAGAGAGTTGCAACCTCACTTAAGAATGCAAAACACACAAAGTAAAAAATAATTTCACTTTTGTAGTTGTGAGGACCGACCGATGTTGCTAGGTAGATTTGACCATACACACGCATAGTAGTAAGTTATGCGAGTTGGCCATTTTTAAGGAACGCAAACGCAAACGCACGCACGCACACACGCACACACACACACACACACACACACACACACACACACACACACACACACACACACACACACACACACACACACACAGCAGGCCTAGACAGGAGGAGGACAGAGTGTAGGTACACAGAACATCAGAGGGTCAAATGTGCGAGAAAATGAGAGCAGACAGTGTTGACAAACAATGTTGCAACCTCGTGTGGGAACCACAGGTGCAGAAACACAAAAGAAAAATCCCTGTGGGATGCAGAAACTGGCAGATAAATTTCGATGCAACGTTCATATTGTTGTTACTCAGTCAGCGTTTGTGGGTCTGATGGACCCATTGCATTTTGTGGCTTTTAATGCCTCACAATCAAACACTTTTGTGTTAAAATACTGAACAGATGTTTATTGGGATAAGGTAAACATCTGTTCAGTATTTTAACATAAAAGTGTTTGATTGTGAGGCATTAAAAGCCACAAAATGCAACGGGTCCATCAGACCCACAAACAGATGTTTACCTTATCCCAATAAACATCTGTTCAGTATTTTAACATAAAAGTGTTTGATTGTGAGGCATTAAAAGCCACAAAATGCAACGGGTCCATCAGACCCACAAACGCTAGTTGAGTAACAACAATATGAACATTACACAAGGCTTAAACAGCTGGTAACATCTTTTTTTACATTAACATGACAGTTGGGAATGTCAAAATGATACTTAAAGCATTACCTGTGTAGGGAAAAAAGTTCAGTCTAAAATATTGTAATTCATTATATCATTTCTGGTATTTCTCGGTTATTATGACTAATTGATGTAATTATTGTTGTTTATTTCCAGTTTTATGCAGTATTTCTAATACAGTCCTTTAGTTAGTGAGTAGATTTGTTTGACCTCGCTCATCAACACATAGGAATGTGAGAATATGAAAATATGTAATTTATCATGACCAAACTTATCAGTTGTCATAATTATAGCAGTATCTTGAAATAATTAAAATGAAGTCTATGAAATGATTAGGGCTTTGTTTTTACGTAAAATAACAAAAAAAAGGATGAGGAAAATAGTAAACGTTTTTAATTATTATTATTATTTTTTTTTTAATCAATATTGTTGTACGTGCTCAAAAAGTACTTATAATTATTAGTTTTTTTAGAGTAAATAAAATAAATAAACACAGGGTTAGAAAACCCACTATTATGCATTTTTAACGTTTCTTATGCCTCACTGGTTTTAGTCTTAATGTTTTATGGCCAAGCTTTTATCGTTTTAAATATGACTGCGAACCGTAACACTTTAAAATGTATCTAAATGAAAAGTGCGTAACGAATTAAATCTATTATTGTTTATTTTTTCAACTGTGTTAAGTGGTCCTTGAACGCACCATAAAAACACCTCCGTCTTGTATTCCACTGATTATAGATCAATCACTCTGTTCTAAGAGAGCACAGCTTGTAGGATAGTTGCTCATGCAGTAATGTCTTTATATACGTTTAGATTGAGATATGTCAGTTCTTTAAGGGGAAATACGTTAATGTGTCTTGTTTTCATATTAGCATTTAAGCAAGAGCTGGCACCAGTCCGTGAGTTTATCAAACTGCAGTTTTTAATCACGTTTTTTTTGATCATTTGAAAGTTGTATATACTGTTTATTGTTACATCCCTAATAACGCAGCTTGTCTGCCAGTAAAAAAAAGAAGACGTAGCAAGAGGGATCAATGTTGCCAATTTAGCAACCTTGAGCCTATCAGTAAGTAACAAGACCCCTTTTTTAAAAAGCGACAAATTAAGAGTGAAGAGTATTTTAGTGACTCTGACATGAAAGCACATAATGTTAAAGCCTGGGCAGTAGTGATGGGTCCGGCAACACCGATGCATCGGCGCATGCGTCGAGCTCATAGAGCAAAACCTTGTGTCGGTGCGCGTACCGCTTTTAGAAAGTCACGTGACCGATCATGAGCTGTTTTGGTCACGTGACCGATACGCCAACTGTGTCGCACTGACGCCTCCTCTGTGCCTTGTGAGCGGGTCTTTTCTACAGCCGGAGAAATAATAACTAAGAAGACAAATCGTCTAAAATGTAATATGTCGGAAAAACTTTTTATTTTTTATTTTTATAAAAATGTGTAAAAAAATAAAATTAAAAAAATTCCCAGTCCACAATCATCCACAACACGTTCTCTTAGATTTCCATGTTATGATACATGTTCACATTATTTATTGACTGTATCTAAAAAAGATACAAATATATTTTTATTTAAATGAAGATATGAAATAATCCTAAATGAAATACAATGACTTGGTTTATATTATTGTATATACTAGGGCAGGGGTCACCAACGCGGTGCCCGCGGTCACCAGGTAGCCCGTAAGGACCAGATCAGTCGCCCGCTGGCCTGTTCTAAAAATAGCTCAAAGAGCAGCACTTACCAGTGAGCTGCCTCTATTTTTTAAATTTTATTTATTTACTAGCAAGCTGGTCTCGCTTTGCTCGACATTTTTAATTCTAAAAGAGACAAAACTCAAATAGAATTTGAAAATCCAAGAAAATATTTTAAAGACTTGGTCTTCACTTGGAATAAGCGGTAGAAAATGGATGGATGGATGGGTCTTCACTTGTTTAAATAAATTCATTTATTTTTTACTTTGCTTCTTATTACTTTTAGAAATACAATTTTAGAGAAAAAATACAACCTTAAAAATGATTTTAGGATTTTTAAACAAATATACCTTTTTACCTTTTAAATTTCTTCCTCTTCTTTCCTGACAATTTAAATCAATGTTCAAGTAAAAACATTTTTTTATTATTGTAAAGAATAATAAATATTTTAGCTTCTGTTTTTTCGACGAAGAATATTTGTGAAATATTTCTTCAAACTTACTATGATTAAAATTCAAAAAAAATATTCTGGCAAATCTAGAAAATCTGTAGAATCAAATGTAAATCTTATTTCAAAGTATTTTGAATTTATTTTAAAATTTTTGTTCTGGAAAATCTAGAAGAAATACTGATTTGTCTTTGTTAGAAATATAGCTTGGTCCAATTTGTTAAATATTCTAACAAAGTGCAGATTGGATTTTAACCAATTTAAAACATGTCATCAAAATTCTAAAATTGATCTTAATCAGCAAAAATGACTAATGATGTTCCATAAATTCTTTTTTTAATTTTTTCAAAAAGGATCAAATTAGCTAGTTTTTCTCTTCTTTTTGTCGGTTGAAATTTGAATTTTAAAGAGTCTAAATTGAAGATACACTATGTTTCAAAATTTTATTTTAATTTTTTTCTTGTTTTCTCCTCTTTTAAATCCGTTCAATTAAGTGTTTTTCTCATCATTTATTCTCTACAAAAAACCTTCCGTAAAAGGAAAAAAAAATGTGCGACGGAATGACAGACAGAAATACCCATTTTTTTATATATATAAATGTATTTATCTAGCTATTCTTGTTTAAATCACACTTACGTGTAACTTACAAATGACAATATATTTATTTATTTAAGTGTGTATCAAACTGGTAGCCCTTCGCATTAATCAGTACCCAAGAAGTAGTTTTTGGTTTCAAAAAGGTTGGTGACCCCTGTACTAGGGCATCAAATCAGTGTCAGTTGAGTCGGTCCATAGGTTGCCTGTAGGGATTTTTAATGTCCAGCAGATGTCAGTATTTAGTGACACAGTATCGACACAGTATCAATACAGGTTTGCAATGTGTCGAAACGCTTCATGACGCCTCATCAACCCATCACTAATGGACACTAAATAATTTAGTAAAATAGAAAAATAAAGTTACTCACCGTGTATTGTCAACATTTGAGGCTCAAGTTTGACTCGCAAGACAACAATATATGTAGCTAATTAGCTTCTTCTTCTTCTCTTTCCTCATAGGGAGAGGAGTTGCTGCCTCTAGTGGCCAAATGTGTGAAATACAGTTTCACACGCTGAAAAAATGTCAAATATGAAGAAAAAGACACGGTGTTAGGATGTTAAACAGCAGCGACTTATAATAATTGCAATCTTTGTTAGAACTGGGAACACTTTATTGCGTCACATTCAGCTTTTGTTAGGTTTTTGAAGACTTAATGTCAGAATTATTTAGCAACAGAGTGTATCTACTGTACACGAATCCACGGTCACAACAGTTAAAGAGAGCCTTGACTTTTAGTATCCAGCAGAAATTCAACCTGCTTTTATTTTTTTTTAATCCATGGTGCTAATTTAAACTGCGGTAAAGTTAGAAGGAGATTGTCACATTCACCAATAACTTCAAATGTGTCAATCTGTTTCTTACTTTACCAGACTCTAATTTAAGACATACAAATTTAGGCGAAGCCTTCCTGTTGGCGGGGTAGTGTTTCAATTAAATATGGACACTAAATAATTTAGTAAAATAGAGAAATAAAGTTACTCACCGTGTATTGTCAACATTTGAGGTTCAAGTTTGACACACAAGACAACAAAATATGTAGCTAATTAGCTTCTTCTTCTTCTCTTTCCTCATAGGGAGAGGAGTTGCTGCCTCTAGTGGCCAAATGTGTGAAATACAGTTTCACACGCTGAAAAAATGTCAAATATGAAGAAAAAGACACGGTGTTAGGATGTTAAACAGCAGTAACTTCTAATAATTGAAATCTTTGTTAGAATTGGGAACACTTTTTTGTGTCACATTCAGCCTTTGTTAGGTTTTTGAAGACTTAAAGTCAGAATTATTTAGCAAGAGAGTGTATCTACTGTACAAAAATCCACGGTCACAACAGTTAAAGAGAGCCTTGACTTTTAGTATCCAGCAGAAATTCAACCTGCTATTATTTAATTAAAAAAAAAAAGATGGTGCTAATTTAAACTGTGGTAAAGTTAGATCATACTTGCCAACCTTGAGACCTCCGATTTCGGGAGGTGGGCGTGGTCGGGGCGTGGCGGGGGCGTGGTTAAGAGGGGAGGAGTATATTTACAGCTAGAATTCACCACTACTGGTCAAATAATGTGGAATAGCATTTAATTTTACATGTATGCAATGCCATTTAAATGTAATTATAGATAATAATAATAATAATAAATACTGTGTAGTGTTGTAAATAGTCAACGGGAAGGATTTTAGTAAGATATAAGCCATGAGCACTACACAGCCAGAAAAAAACCTAGGCAGGACAAGTCAAAATATTTGCAAGGTGTAGATTTGAGAAGTCGGGCAAGTAGAAAAAAACCTTAACGTTGAACCCTGCATGTGTTGAGCTGCTGCCGCTTAAGGTTAGACAGCACTGTACATAGAGCGGTTCTGCTCATTAGTAATAAATTCTAATGTTGGATGTTCACTCCTTCACACAGATGAGTATAGAAAAATATTTTCAACGGCCGAAAAGGGCTCGACTTGGAGAGGAGGTAGGCCTACAGTCCGGACCACAGGTGCGACCTGTTCAGCAGCAGCAGGAGGAGGAGGAGGTTGACTGACTGTGGCAGGACACCTCTGCCTCTGTTTCACTTCATGTTGCTGGTAAATAATATGGTTGTAGTAGTAGGCTAAAGTTAAATTATTTAGTATTCACTAATTAAAGGGGCAGAGCTTTAAGAGACATTTTAGCTTTTATATTTTATAAGATATATTTTTTGTAAGAACCACAATTAATAAATATATTTCACTGAATCACTAATTGTTCAAATCTGTATATAAATATGTACATACAATGTTGTAATTATATTCCAACTCCGCGTTCTTCTTGGCCAATCGCCGCTGCCGCCGCCACCCCCCGCTCCCCGACCACACCACCACAAATAGATGCCTGTCCTGTGGGAAACACTGTATATATATATATATATATATATATATATATATATATATCAGTGACGTGCGGTGAGGTTGATGGCTGGTGAGGCACTGACTTCATCACAGTCAGATTTACAAACATATGAACCCTAAAGAGTATCTTATTCACCATTTGATTGGCAGCAGTTAACGGGTTATGTTTAAAAGCTCATACCAGCATTCTTCCCTGCTTGGCACTCAGCATCAAGGGTTGGAATTGGGGGTTAAATCACCAAAAATGATTCCCGGGCGCGGCGCCGCCGCTGCCCACTGCTCCCCTCACCTCCCAGGGGGTGATCAAGGGGATGGGTCAAATGCAGAGGATACATTTCACCACACCTAGTGTGTGTGTGACAATCATTGGTACTTTAACTTAACTTTAACTTTACACATACAAACTGTAGCACACAAAAAAGCACATTTAATAAAAAAAACGTTATTATGGTCTTACCTTTACTTATAAATGAAGTAAAGTCCGCTGTTGTGCTGGATTAATGCACCCCTGACGGGAGTGTTGTATCAACTAAAGCCCTCACTTAAACTTTCCACGTGCAAGATTGAATCTATTTAAAAAAGTGTAACCGAGGGTTTATAAATGTCGCCTATACTGTATGAAACTACAAAATAACAAACACGGAGGCTCCAGTTTACACGAGGACCACTTTATTTACCTTCTTTCAAAAACCTCCGCTCCACTCCAACGTGTCATCACTTCCGCTTTTAGCGCCTTCAAAATAAGAGCTCAAGGCATATACTGTATAACAGCGCATAACAGGAACTTAACATCACAAAGAGGAAAGCCCATGAAAATAGGTTACAAAAGTTATTTAATAAGAAGCCAAAAAGTGCAAAAACAATAATGTTCGTGTTGGAGGAGTTGTGAATTATGCTGTGGCCCTGCAGTCATTCACAACTCCTCAAACACCAACATTATTGTTTTTGCACTTTTTGGCTTCTTATGAAATAACTTTTTAAAATAGATTCAACCTTGCACGTGGAAAGTTTAAGTGTGGGCTTTAATTGATATAACACTCCCGTCAGGGGTTGCAATCTACGGCGGGGGTGCAGGAGGCGGATTACTGCGAGCCTCAGCCAGTGCGTCTTTTGCAGCCGTTTTATGATCGCTCAGCACAAGAAATACTTTACACACATACAGTTGTTGACAAAATACACTGTACATTATATACCTCAGCAAACTAAACTATGGAAATGTATAATATAGTTCATATAGCAATACAGTCTCACTGCACAGCAGGCCAGCAGTTAGCCGAGTCCGGAATCCATGTTGAGGCACTGAGTGACGTGCCTCGACTGGCTGCTGATCACCGCACCGTCTCTTCTCAGTATTTGAACGGCAAATGTGAAAATTCAGCTATTTTGAATAAAAATAATCTAAAACTGGTGAAGTTAAATGGAAAATAACTTTATAGTATAATCACTGGATACATATAACAATTTAATTCTTTTTTTTCTTTCTACATTTTTTTTCTTTCCATGATGGCAGGTTAGGCCACGCCTCACTTGCCTCTAGTGACTGCATGTCACTGATATATATATATATATATATATATATACATATATATATTCTACATCCTGAAAATATGCAAACAAAACTGTGTTTAGATAATTGATACTTCAAACTTGCACAAATAAATCTTAAGGAATATAACATAACTTGGCTTCTCAGACCTTCAAAATGTAATGAATAAAATGCTAAAGTTGTTGATAAACAAGCAATTCTTTTAATAATTAAATATGGTCATTTAAATGAATTATTATGATAATTTAAAATTAATTATTTCAAATATGTTTATTTTAATGTATACTTCTATGGCTGGATGTAATAAGGAGTCAGAAAAAATACAAGTAAAAATACAATTAATGCTGATGTTTTTAGCAAGATATAGTAAAAATGTATTTATTTATTTTTTTTAAAATTAATAAATATATATTTTTAGGTAAGATAAACATAATAATACAATGTATCTCTAGTCTGGATGATTTAGTTCTTGTCACCCTGTTGTCCTCCCGTCTCTTCCCCAAGGATGGCTCCATGAGCTGGGCAAACGCCTGGAGATGCCCTACGTCAACAACACGGTCGGCGGCCCGTCGGTGCGCAGCTCGTACATCGCCGCCCTCTACTTCACCCTCAGCAGCCTGACCAGCGTCGGCTTTGGCAACTGCACCATGCTCAACGTGATTGGGCAGGCACGCTGTTTATATCGTGGGAAAGCGGAGTGGAAAAAAAAGTCTGTTCTCACTCAGGTCCACTGTTCTCCGGCTGAAAATCGGGAGATTTTCGGGAGAATATTTGTCCCGGGAGGTTTTCGGGAGAGGCGCTGAATTTCGGGAGCCTCCCGGAAAATCCAGGATGATGCCAATCAGTTTCTTACCGGACTCTAATTTAAGACACACACATTTAGGTTAATCCTTCCTGTTGGCGGGATAGTGATTCAAATAAATATGGACACAAAATAATAAACACACAAAGACATTAGGGATAACAGAACCGACATTATGAACAAGTTAGAGAAATAAAGTTACTCACCGTGTATTGTCAACAATTGAGGTTCAAGTTTGACACACAAGCATACTTGCCAACCTTGAGACCTCCGATTTCGGGAAGTGAGGGGTGGGGGGCGTGGTCGGGGGTGGGACGGGGGCGTGGTTGAGGGCGGGGGCGTGGTTAAGAGGGGAGAAGTATATTGACAGCTAGAATTCACCAAGTCACAGATAATTGATACTTCAAACTTGCATAAATAAATCTTGAGGAATATAACAAAACTTGGCTTCTGAGAGCTTCAAAATGTAATGAATAAAATGCTAAAGTTGTTGATAAACAAGCAATTATTTTAATAATTAAATATGGTCATTTTAAATGAATTATTATGATTATTTAAAATTAATTATTTCCAATATGTTTATTTTAATGTATAATTCTATGGCTGGATGTAATAAGGAGTCAGAAAAAATACAAATAAAAATACAATTCATTTTGATGTTTTTAGCAAAATATAGTAAAAAAAAATGTTATTTTTTAAAAAAAATTAATAAATGTATTTATTTTTAGGTATGATAAACATAATAATACAATGTATCTCTAGTCTGGATGATTTAGTTCTTGTCACCCTGTTTTCCTCCCGTCATAAAAAAAAATAGGCTGTCCTCACTCAGGTCCGCATTGAGCTGGAGGGGGCGTGGCCTCCAGCTCCGGCTGAAAATCGGGAGATTTTCGGGAGAATATTTGTCCCGGGAGGTTTTCGGGAGAGGCGCTGAATTTCGGGAGTCTCCCGGAAAATTCGGGAGGGTTGGCAAGTATGCACACAAGACAAACAAAATATGTAGCTAATTAGCTTGCTCTTCTTCTCTTTCCTCATAGGGAGAGGAGTTGCTGCCTCTAGTGGCCAAATGTGTGAAATACAGTTTCACACGCTGAAAAAATGTCAAAATATGAAGAAAAAGACACGGTGTTAAGATGTTATAATCATTGCAATCTTTGTTAGAACTGGGAACACTTTATTGCGTCACATTCAGCCTTTGTTAGGTTTTTTTTTGAAGACTTTTAAAGTCAGAATTATTTAGCAACAGAGTGTATCTACTGTACAAGAATCCACGGTCACAACAGTTAAAGAGAGCCACGCTACAGGAAGCACTAAAAGGTTTATGTACAAATTCAATGCTTGCAACATCCTTAAGCAGTACCGAATATTTAAAAAAAATAAAAATAACAATTACAGTGAATTTGACTTTTTTTTTTTAAGTCACAGCGGTATAACAAAAAATGCATTTTTTTTCCCTTAAAAAGAAAAAAAAGTACCAAATGACATGGAAGGGCGACTAAATCAAAATACGCTTACAAACATAAGCAATTAAATAAATACAAACAACAAATAAATTAAATTTTTAAACGCTAAAGAGCCAAAGGTACCTTCATCAAGCTATCGTAAAAGGACGTCAAAATCAGCTAAATATCAAGCCAGCTGTTTTTGCAACATTTAAACCACATTTGCAGCACGAATGAATATTTTGCACGGGGGGGGGGGGGGGGAAATAAACGCAGTGTACTTTGGCACGGAGGTGCTTTGTGCTAAATGCTAACTGCGACATGAAAAAGCTGTGTTCTATAAAAGCAACACGTAATAAAAAACATTGTTTGTTTTTTTAAGACGACCCTTCAAGCCCGCCGTTATGATTTCCAACATAAACCCGAAAAAAACAATGAATAAAAATAGCTTTTAAAGAACTCAATCTTGTTTTGACCATTTTTTAACAAGGTGGGGGGAAGACTGATTAGTAGGGGTGTAACGGTACGTGTATTTGTATTGAACCGTTTCGGTACGGGGGGTTCGCATACCTGCCAACTTTTGAAATCAGAAAAACCTAGTAGCCAGGGTCCAGGGGCCGCAGGCCCCGGTAGGTCCAGGACAAAGTCCTGGTGGGGGGTTCAGGCTTCGCCCCCCGACGCAAAATGATTGATTGCATTCAGACAGGTTAAAATGTTGCTAAAACCATCACTTTTCTATCAGTCACAGTGACTTTTCAAAACAAAAATATTACAGCAAAAATCATATGGGTTGATTGACATGTTTATTCTGTAAGATAACTTCAATAGTGTGAAGCGACTGGGATGAGAATCAGCACCTCCAAGTCCGAGTCCATGGTTCTCGCCCGGAAAAGGGTGGAGTGCCATCTCCAGGTTGGGGAGGAGATCTTGCCCCAAATGGAGGAGTTCAAGTACCTCGGAGTCTTGTTCACGAGTGAGGGAAGAGTGGATCGTGAGATCGACAGGCGGATCGGTGCGGCGTCTTCAGTAATGCGGACGCTGTATCGATCCGTTGTGGTGAAGAAGGAGCTGAGCCGGAAGGCAAAGCTCTCAATTTACCGGTCGATCTACGTTCCCATCCTCACCTATGGTCATGAGCTTTGGGTTATGACCGAAAGGACAAGATCACGGGTACAAGCGGCCGAAATGAGTTTCCTCCGCCGGGTGGCGGGGCTCTCCCTTAGAGATAGGGTGAGAAGCTCTGTCATCCGGGGGGAGCTCAAAGTAAAGCCGCTGCTCCTCCACATCGAGAGGAGCCAGATGAGGTGGTTCGGGCATCTGGTCAGGATGCCACCCGAGCGCCTCCCTAAGGAGGTGTTTAGGGCATGTCCGACCGGTAGGAGGCCACGAGGAAGACCCAGGACACGTTGGGAAGACTATGTCTCCCGGCTGGCCTGGGAACGCCTCGGGATCCCCCGGGAGGAGCTGGACGAAGTGGCTGGGGAGAGGGAAGTCTGGGCTTCCCTGCTTAGGCTGCTGCCCCCGCGACCCGACCTCGGATAAGCGGAAGAAGATGGATGGATGGATGGAACTTCAATAGTTTGAAATTATTTTGACAGTTAATGCCAGTTATCCTGTCAACCTTTCACAAGACTTCAATTTGTTAATTGAAAGTATAAACAGTATAAACACTTTTTACAGTAAACAAATGGTAAAACAGTACTAAACAATTCCATTAAAAAAAATAATTGTTGTCATTATTAACTTTCTGTCCAAGCTTGTATAATCTACTGCCTTGTTCAATTGTAAAAAATATTCTGTGCCTAAAATTCACATTTCTATCACAATTATCATACTGTAAACATGGTAAGCTAACTTCATTAAAATTAATAGTCCTGTCAATAGCATGGAATTACAATTCAAATGTAGTTTTTTTTGTAAGCCTTTCAAAAGAATTCAAAATATGAAAAATTAATGCAAATTAATTTAAGCCATCAGACACTTGAAAAGTGGCACATCACATCTCTAATGTAATCATTTGAACTTTTCAACAGAAATAGCACTGCAAAAATATTAAGGACATACTTCTGTATTTTGGTAGTTATGCTGTCAACATTTAACAAGATTTCTTCAACTTGGACTTGAAAGCATAAATAGAATAAACACTTTTAACAGTATAACAGTACTAAACAATTCCAATAGATAACATTGGTGTCATTACCTTTTTGTGGCTAAAATCCAAATTTAGCAACGGCATTAGACTTGTGTTTTTTTGTCCCAACGTGGTCTTTTACATCGCTAATTCCTCCCGTGTCCGATCGAAAAATCTTGTCTGCACAAGGTGCAATTCGCGTAGTTTTCACCCTTTTTGGAACGGATAATTATTCCCGGATAGGCTTTTGAATATTCTTCACGGAATGACTGCAGTTTTCTTTTCGGTTTAAGACTCGTTTGCGATTTTTTCTCCGGCTGATTCCATGATCGTTCGCTCGTTTGGAAACAATGGCAACTGGTGCCTCGTGCTTGGCAGCGGTGCTATAAATAGCCTCGCGCATGGCATTCGGAATGGCTCGATAGGAAGTTACGGGAAGCAGTGTCGATTGTCATTGTTGTTACGCGATTTCGTGAATAAAACTTAAAAAAAACAAAACATTTTTTAATTAATGAAAAAACTTATTTTTTTATCACTGCAACCGTAACCCGGAATAGGTTGATGAAAACCGTACTAATTACGGGAAAACCGGAGTAGTTGGCAGGTATGGGTTCGGTTCGGTTCGGAGGTGTACCGGACGAGTTTCCACACGAACATATTAAGTAGCGTACCGCACGTTGTGTAAACAATGCACAACACACTGCATGCTAGCAGCGACCAGGTTACGACAACATGTCAAATCCAGAGCTTTAAGACCCTCTTGCCTCGTTAAGATCTCCCGTTTGGGAACACTTTGGCTGCGCGATACAACAATGGAGGACGGAGGTTTGCCGACATTGTTCAGCAGCTGCTTCTGACAACACGTCAAACAAGCGTCATCACCGCATTAAAGCAGCCTCTCCTCGGCGAGTCAGGCAGGGCTAAAGCAATAACAAATGTTTTTATAGCAGCAGATTTAAGACCATATTGCATTAGAAACTAGATTTTGAGCCACTTCTATGGTGGAAGAACAATAAGCGCATATATCCTTTTACTGCCAAGTTAGCCAGGCTGTGGGGAAGAAAAGTTAATCTGAGGCTGAGTTGACTTGAAACTGTTTAATGTTGCACTTTTTATATGTAGAACAGGGGTCGGCAACCCGCGGCTCCGGAGCCGCATGCGGCTCTTTGATCACTCTGATGCGGCTCAGCAGCTTACTTGCTGAACCCCCCAATTGTCCCGTGAGACTTCCGGATTTCAGTGCCTCTCGCAGAAAACTCCCGGGATTAATAGTCACCTATTTTCACCTTTAAAGCTATATTAAGGGCGTGCCGTGATGGTACAACATTTGGCGCCCTCTACAATTTGTATTGACAGCGTGCCAGCCCAACACTTGCTATACAATATACATCTTCTGCTTGCACACGTACTTGACAGCAAGGCATACTTGGTCAACAGCCACACAGGTTACACTGACGGTGATCATATAAAGCAACTTTAACACTCTTACTAAGAATGCGCCACACTTTGAACCAAAACCAAACAAGAATGACAAACACATTTCGGGAGAACATCTGCACCTTAACACAACATAAACACAACAGAACAAACACCCAGAATCCCATGCAGCCCTGACACTTCCGGGCTACATTATACACCCCTGCTACCACCAAACCCCGCCCCCACCCCAAGCCTGCTCCCTCACACATGAACCCCCCCCCCCCCTGTGCGTCGGTTGAGGTGGGCGGGGTTTGGTAGCGGGGGTGTATAATGTATCCCGGAAGAGTTAGGGCTGCATGGGATTCTGGGTATTTGTTCTGTTGTGTTACGGTGCAGATGTTCTCCCGAAATGTGTTTGTCCTTCTTGTTTGGTTTTGGTTCAAAGTGTGGCGCATTCTTAGTAAGAGTGTTAAAGTTGCTTTATATGAACTTAACATCACAAAGAGGAAAGCCCATAAAAATAGGTTACAAAAGTTATTTAATAAGAAGCCAAAAAGTGCAAAAACAATAATGTTCGTGTTGGAGGAGTTGTGAATAAGGTACACCTGCAGTCTGCAGGTGTACCTAATGTTGTGGCCCTGCAGTCATTCACAACTCCTCCAACACGAACATTATTGTTTTTGCACTTTTTGGCTTCTTATGAAATAACCTTTTTAAATAGATTCAATCTTGCACGTGGAAAGTTTAAGTGTGGGCTTTAGTTGATATAACAATTATACGGCGGGGGTGCAGGAGGCGAGCCTCAGCCAGTGCGTCTTTTGCAGCCGTTTTATGATCGCTCAGCACAAGAAATACGTTACACACATACAGTTGTTGACAAAATACACTGTACATTATATACCTCAGCTAACTAAACTATGGAAATGTATAATATAGTTCATATAGCAATACAGTCTCACTGCACAGCAGGCCAGCAGTTAGCCGAGTCAGCAATCCTTGTTGAGGCACTGAGTGACGTGCCTCAACTGGCTGCTGTTCACCGCACCGTCTCTTCTCAGTATTTGAACGGCAAATGTGAAAATTCAGCTATTTATTTTATAGTAAAATCACTGGATACATATAACAATTTAATAAAAATGTTTTCTTTTTACATTTTTTTTCTTTCCATGACGGCAGGTGAGGCCCCGCCTCTAATTTGGTAAATAAATAACCCAAAAAATGTATATTTTGTTGTTTTCTTACTGTACCGAAAATGAACCGATTGAACCGTGACCTCTAAACCGAGGTACGTACCGAACCTGACATTTTTGTGTACCGTTACACCCCTACTGATGAGTTTAACAGATCTCACACGGGACGGATTGTTTTTTTGGGGGATTTCAAGCTAAACAATGACTGTGATTGATAAATGATATGAGAATGTTGTGGTTTCTGCATTTGAGTAAGAATGATTGAAAGAAGCTAAAAGCTGATTGTTAAGCAGGCTGACAGTTCCTTGTAAGACTTTAGTTCTCAAGTCCTTTATCACTTCATCTTCCTCCTCTCCAACCTAAACTCCCACCGTAGTTGCTCTTTTGAGGACTGTTTGCAGGAACGTTCAGCTTTGTCCGACCGAGCAGTCGTCCCCTTTGACGAAACACCTCGTCTTGTTTGTGCGCCTTCTTTTTTTCTTCTATTTTTGTGTATAAATGGTTCGTTTTTTTTTCTTCCCTTCAACGTCTTTGTGGCGACAGGGAGAAAGTATGGCGGACGCATGTGAGGTCATAGGTCGGTGACTTTGTTTTCCACGGCGGCGGCGATCTGTTGCAGCCGGTAGCCGAGCTGCATCTTCTGGGCGGTGCAGTCGTCCTCCAGGGCGGTGATGATCTGACGGTGGACAGAAATTCTTATTTGAAATAGGAAAATAAAATAAATAGTACATCACTTTAAATGTTAGGGTTTTTTTTTTTTTTTTCCTGTTATAGTGCGAGTCAAGCATGTGATAAAACTGGAAATCACACAAACAAATGTACAAACAAAAACTATGCAAATAGAGATGTCCGATAATATCGGGCTGCCGATATAATCGGCCGATAAATGCTTTAAAATGTAATATCGGAAATGATCCGTATCGGTTCCAAAAAGTACAATTTATGACTTCTTAAAAGTACAGAGCGCCAATAAACCTTAAAGGCACTGCCTTTGCGTGCCGGCCCAGTCATATAATATCTACGGCTTTTCACACACACAAGTGAATACAATTCATACTTGGTCAACAGCCATACAGGTCACACTGAGGGTGGCTGTGTAAACAACTTTAGCACTGTTACAAATATGCGCCACACTGTGAACCCACACCAAACAAGAATCCATCCATCCATCCATCCATCCGTCTTCTTCCGCTTATCCGAGGTCGGCAGTCTAAGCAGGGAAGCCCAGACTTCCCTCTCCCCAGCCACTTCGTCCAGCTCCTCCCGGGGGATCCCGAGGCGTTCCCAGGCCAGCCGGGAGACATAGTCTTCCCAACGTGTCCTGGGTCTTCCCCGTGGCCTCCTACCGGTTGGACGTGCCCTAAACACCTCCCTAGGGAGGCGCTCGGGTGGCATCCTGACCAGATGCCCGAACCACCTCATCTGGCTCCTCTCGATGTGGAGGAGCAGCGGCTTTACTTTGAGCTCCCCCCAGATGGCAGAGCTTCTCACCCTATCTCTAAGGAGGAGCCCCACCACCCGGCGGAGGAAACTCATTTGGGCCGCTTGTACCCGTGATCTTGTCCTTTCGGTCATAACCCAAAGCTCATGACCATAGGTGAGGATGGGAACGTAGATCGACCGGTAAATTGAGAGCTTTGCCTTCCGGCTCAGCTCCTTCTTCACCACAACGGATCGATACAGCGTCTGCATTACTGAAGACGCCGCACCGATCCGCCTGTTGATCTCACGATCCACTCTTCCCTCACTCGTGAACAAGACTCCGAGGTACTTGAACTCCTCCACTTGGGGCAAGATCTCCTCCCCAACCCGGAGATGGCACTCCACCCTTTTCCGGGCGAGAACCATGGACTCGGACTTGGAGGTGCTGATTCCCATCCCAAACAAAGAAGGACAAACACATTTCGGGAGAACATCCGCACCGTAACACAACATAAACACAACAGAACAAATACCCAGAAGCCCTTGCAGCACTAACTCTTCCGGGACGCTGCAATATTCACCCCCCCGCTACCCCCTACATCCACCTCAACCCCGCCCACCTCAACCTCCTCATGCTCTCAGCATGTCCCAAATTCCAAGCTGCTGTTTTGAGGCATGTTAAAAAAAATAATGCACTTTGTGACTTCAATAATAAATATGGCAGTGCCATGTTGGCACTTTTTTCCATAACTTGGGTTGATTTATTTTTGGAAAACCTTGTTACATTGTTTAATGCATCCAGCGGTGCATCACAACAAAATTAGGCATAATAATGTGTTCATTCCACGACTGTATATATCGGTATCGCTTGATATCTGTATCGGTAATCGGTACCCGACAATATCGGAATATCAGATATCGGCAAAAAAGCCATTATCTCTATATACAAAACAGCTGATAACGCCTGCACCACGATTCAAAATTGTAAAAATGTGACTTTGTTTTATTCATCTACAGTCGCGATCAAACGTGTACATACACGTGTAAAGAACATCATGTCATGGCTGTCTTGAGTTTCCAATCAATTCTACAACTCTTATTTTTTTGTGATAGAGTGATTGGAGCACATACTTGTTGGTCACAAAAAACATTCATGAAAATTGGTTCTTTTATGAATTTATTATGACTCTACTGAAAATGTGAGCAAATGTGCTGGGTCAAAAGTATACAAACAGCAATGCCAGTGCGCCCTATGGTCCGGAAAATATGATATATAAACATATTGTACAAACCCCGTTTCCATATGAGTTGGGAAATTGTGTTAGATGTAAATATAAACGGAATACAATGATTTGCAAATCCTTTTCAACCCATATTCAGTTGAATATGCTACAAAGACAACATATTTGATGTTCAAACTGATAAACATTTTTTTTTTTTTGCAAATAATCATTAACTTTAGAATTTGATGCCAGCAACACGTGACAAAGAAGTTGGGAAAGGTGGCAATAAATACTGATAAAGTTGAGGAATGCTCATCAAACACTTATTTGGAACATCCCACAGGTGAACAGGCAAATTGGGAACAGGTGGGTGCCATGATTGGGTATAAAAGTAGATTCCATGAAATGCTCAGTCATTCACAAACAAGGATGGGGCGAGGGTCACCACTTTGTCAACAAATGCGTGAGCAAATTGTTGAACAGTTTAAGAAAAACCTTTCTCAACCAGATATTGCAAGGAATTGAGGGATTTCACCATCTACGGTCCGTAATATCATTAAAGGGTTCAGAGAATCTGGAGAAATCACTGCACGTAAGCTCGTGACCTTCGATCCCTCAGGCCGTACTGCATCAACAAGCGACATCAGTGTGTAAAGGATATCACCACATGGGCTCAGGAACACTTCAGAAACCCACTGTCAGTAACTACAGTTGGTCGCTACATCTGTAAGTGCAAGTTAAAACTCTCCTATGCAAGGCGAAAACCGTTTATCAACAACACCCAGAAACGCCGTTGGCTTCGCTGGGCCTGAGCTCATCTAAGATGGACTGATACAAAAGTGGAAAAGTGTTCTGTGGTCTGACGAGTCCACATTTCAAATTGTTTTTGGAAACTGTGGACGTCGTGTCCTCCGGACCAAAGAGGAAAAGAACCATCCGGATTGTTATAGGCGCAAAGTGTAAAAGCCAGCATGTGTGATGGTATGGGGGTGTATTAGTGCCCAAGACATGGGTAACTTACACATCTGTGAAGGCGCCATTAATGCTGAAAGGTACATACAGGTTTTGGAGCAACATATGTTGCCATCCAAGCAACGTTACCATGGACGCCCCTGCTTATTTCAGCAAGACAATGCCAGCTTCATAGTAAAAGAGTGCGGGTACTAGACTGGCCTGCCTGTAGTCCAGACCTGTCTCCCGTTGAAAATGTGTGGCGCATTATGAAGCCTAAAATACCACAACGGAGACCCCTGGACTGTTGAACAACTTAAGCTGTACATCAAGCAAGAATGGGAAAGAATTCCACCTGAGAAGCTTCAAAAATGTGTCTCCTCAGTTCCCAAACGTTTACTGAGTGTTGTTAAAAGGAAAGGCCATGTAACACAGTGGTGAACATGCCCTTTCCCAACTACTTTGGCACGTGTTGCAGCCATGAAATTCTAAGTTAATTATTATTTGAAAAAATCAAATATGTTGTCTTTGTAGCATATTCAACTGAATATGGGTTGAAAAGGATTTGCAAATCATTGTATTCCGTTTATATTTACATCTAACACCATTTCCCAACTCATATGGAAACGGGGTTCGCACTTTCCAAATGTACACTCATGCTTGCATCCGTTAAAGTAACGTGACACTCACTTGATCGTAGTACTTGTTGATGTACTTGTACAGCTCATGCAAAGCCACCAGGAAGTTGACCTCCCCTGCGTAGTTCTGTGTCAAAACAGAGAAGAAGCATCATGGAGGTGAAAGAGGCGCATTGGTTTCCATCCATTATTCATCCTCAAGTCTGGCATACGACTCAAAAGGGGGGGAAAAACAACAACAACAACAAAAAGCCCATGGATAATTCATGGGGGTTCTAAGGAAAAACATCTCGTGACGTAGCAAGACGGAAAGGTAACGTACACGGGAGAGCTCCGCCAGAGCCGAGTTCATCTCCTGGTCACTGGCTGAGATGGTCTGGCGGATGTCTGCGTAGTACCTGGAAGACACAAATACACATGCTTTGTTGTAATCATTGTCAATACATGTTATTGATAAACCTAACAGCCTGTTTCAATGTAGATCTAAAACGGCCTTATGGCCACTACACCGGAGTGGTACTACTCAGTGGCCTAGAGTGTCCGCCCTGAGGTCTGTAGGTCGTGAGCTGTGGGTGTCAGGGACAGACCTGGAAGGAGATTTTTTACAAGAAAGTTCTAAAGCTTAGTGATGTATCAGATATATCAGATTGTAGGTGTTTTTTTTTTTTCATATTTCGCAAGTTAAAGGGGAACATTATCACAATTTCAGAATGGTTAAAACCATTAAAAATCAGTTCCCAGTGGCTTATTATATTTTTCGAAGTTTTTTTCAAAATTTTACCCATCACGTAATATCCCTAAAAAAAAGCTGATTTTAACCATCGTTATATACACCCGTCCATTTTCCTGTGACGTCACATAGTGAAGCCAACACAAACAAACATGGCGCATACAACAGCAAGCTATAGCGACATTAGCTCGGATTCAGACTCGGATTTCAGCGGCTTAAGCGATTCAACAGATTACGCATGTATTGAAACGGATGGTTGTAGTGTGGAGGCAGGTAGCGAAAACGAAATTGAAGAAGAAACTGAAGCTATTGAGCCATATCGGTTTGAACCGTATGCAAGCGAAACCGACGAAAACGACACGGGAGAAAGCGAGGACGAATTCGGCGATCGCCTTCTAACCAACGATTGGTATGTGTTTGTTTGGCATTAAAGGAAACTAACAACTATGAACTAGGTTTACAGCATATGAAACACATTTGGCAACAACATGCACTTTGAGAGTGCAGACAGCCCAATTTTCATCAATTAATATATTCTGTAGACATACCCTCATCCGCGCTCTTTTCCTGAAAGCTGATCTGTCCAGTTTTGGAGTTGATGTCAGCAGGCCAGGGAAGCTAGGGTCGATAGCTCCCTTGTCTGCGGGAACAAACTGCCGCCATTGCTTGCCGTGCTACCGAGGTCCTTTGTCCCTGAATTGCTCACACACTCCGGCAGATTCAATGGGGGTCTGGCGGCAGATTTCTTTGACTTTATCGTTGGAAATGCATCTGCTTTGAGTGTCGCAGGATATCCACACATTCTTGCCATCTCTGTCGTAGCATAGCTTTCGTCGGTAAAGTGTAGCGGAACAAACGTCCAATTTCTTGCCACTTTGGCATCTTTGGGCCACTGGTGCAACTTGAATCCGTCCCTGTTCGTGTTGTTACACCCTCCGACAACACACCGACGAGGCATGATGTCTCCAAGGTACGGAAAACAGTCGAAAAAACGGAAAATAACAGAGCTGATTTGACTCGGTGTTTGAGAAAATGGCGGATTGCTTCCCGATGTGACGTCAGCAAATATTAGAAAGGCGTTTAATTCGCCAAAATTCACCCATTTAGAGTTCGGAAATCGGTTAAAAAATATATGGTCTTTTTTCTGCAACATCAAGGTATATATTGACGCTTACATAGGTCTGCTGATAATGTTCCCCTTTAAGGCCCGGGGGCCACATGCAGCCCGTTAAAAGCTTTTCAATCTGGCCCGCCGCACACCCGCAAATATTTTTTTTTAGATCTTTAAGATGGAAAGTGTAGCTGCAATTATGATGTGCAGTGATGTTTTCTAATGACCGTAAGCAGCACTCACCTTTTGTTTATTTTTGGTTTAAGCATTATATACCTTTTTACCTGCACACTGCCTCCTGCACCACACGCTGTAAGTCTTTGTCGTCCAGCATTTTGTTTTTGTTAATTTGCAGCCAGTTCAGTTTTAGTTTCATTTTGCATCGCCATCCCTAAGCTTCAATGCCTTTTTTTTTTTTTTTTTGGTTTAAGATTTAGATACCTTTTTACCTGCACGCTGCCTCCAGCACCACACGCTGCAAGTCTTTGCTGTCGTCCAGCATTTTGTTTTTGTTTAACTTTCAGCCAGTTCAGTTGTAGTTTCATTTTGCATAGCCATGCCTAAGCTTCAATGCCTTTTCTTAGCAGCACTCACATTTTGTTTATTTTTGGTTTAAGCATTAGATACCTTTTTTACCTGCACACTGTCTCCCACACCACACGCTGTAAGTCTTTGCTGTCGTCCAGCATTTTCTTTTTGTTTAATTTGCAGCCAGTTCAGTTTTAGTTTTGTTTTGCATAGCCATCCCTAAGCTTCAATGCCTTTAGTTTTTCTTTTGGTTTAAAATTTAGATACCTTTTTACCTGCACGCTGCCTCCCGCACCACCCGCTGTAAGTCTTTGCTGTCGTCCAGCATTTTGTTTTTGTTTAATTTGCAGCCAGTTCAGTTGTAGTTTCGTTTTGCATAGCCATGCCTAAGCTTCAATGCCTTTTCTTAGCGGCACTCGCCTTTTGTTTATTTTTGGTTTAAGAATTAGATACCTTTTTACCTGCACGGTGCCTCTCGCTGTGGTTTGCATATTGTGATCATGACAGGACATGTTCCCGACATCTACAAAGCATTAAGTTATCTGCTGCCACCTACTGATATGGAAGAGTATAACATGGTTACTCTGCCGAGCTCTAGACAGCACCGACACTCAACAGCGGCACATTATTTGTGGATTATAACTACTGGTGTGCAAAAAATATTTTTAACCCAATTAGGTGAAATGACATAATCTCCCACGGCACACCAGACTGTATCTCACGGCACACTAGTGTGCCGCGGCACAGTGGTTGAAAACCACTGGCTTATAAAGCAGACATGTTTGCTATCTAACAAAGCTTTAAGTCATCAGCAGTGTGGTGTGCAGCAGACAGCAGTGATGAGCAGTCTGCTTTGGGAGCATCCATGCATGGAAGCCTCGCAGACACAGTCTGGCCCTGACAGATTGTCCCTGCTTCCCCTCCCTTCCACGGCACCGTGCCCCGGGTCAGCGGCCTACAACATGTCCTACCTCTCCACCATCTGCTTGTAGCGCGGGATGTCTCTGGCGTACAGCAACTTGTTGATAGGGGAGTCCTGTAACGGAGAAAAATTGGGAAAAACGTGTCCTAATGTCAGCCCGACAGGTAACACTGATCTCATTAGGTCGTGTTTCACACCAAGCACGATAATCTTTATATAAAGTAGCAGCTCCTTTAAGATTGTGTGGTGACGATGAGCTCACCCGTCCCAGTTTGTGGTCGGCGATGGTGCAAGAATCCATAAAAGTCTGGGCGATGACAAACAGCACCGCGTCCACATGGTCCGACGTCTGCACGTTGAAGATGAACTGCGGATTCTTCAGGATGTTGATCCAAAATCGCAGCGGCAGGCTGTTTGGTGCCGCAAAGAGATCCCAAGTTATTATGTTTCAAAAGGAAAAACACGGTTTCTCACTAAAGATAAACAAGCGGCTTCTTTAAAGTAATGCATATATATATATATATATATATATATATCCATCCATCCATCCATTTTCTACCGCTTATTCCCTTTGGGGTCGCGGGGGGCGCTGGAGCCTATCTCAGCTACAATCGGGCGGAAGGCGGGGTACACCCTGGACAAGTCGCCACCTCATCGCAGGGCTATATATATATATATATATATATATATATATATATATATATATATATATATATATATATATATATATCTCTATCAGTGACGTGCGGTCAGGGCCTCACCTGCCATCATGGAAAGAAAAAAAATGTAAAAAGAAAAAAAAAAAATTAATTAAATTGTTATATGTATCCAGTGATTATACTATAAAGTTATTTTCCATTTAACTTCACCAGTTTTAAATTATTTGTATTCAAAATCGCTGAATTTTCACATTTGCCGTTCAAATACTGAGAAGAGACGGTGCGGTGATCAGCAGCCAGTTGAGGCACGTCACTCAGTGCCTCAACATGGATTGCGCAATGACTCGGCTAACTGCTGGCCTGCTGTGCAGTGAGACTGTATTGCTATATGAATTATATTATACATTTCCATAGTTTAGTTAGCTGAGGTATATAATGTACAGTGTATTTTGTCAACAACTGTATGTGTGTAACGTATTTCTTGTGCTGAGCGATCATAAAACGGCTGCAAAAGATGCACTGGCTGAAGCTCGCCTCCTGCACCCCCGCCGTAGAATTGTTATATCAACTAAAGCCCACACTTAAACTTTCCACGTGCAAGATTGAATCTATTTAAAAAAATTATTTCATAAGAAGCCAAAAAGTGCAAAAACAATAATGTTGGTGTTGGAGGAGTTGTGAATGACTGCAGGGACAAAAAATAATAATTAAATTGTTATATGTATCCAGTGATTATACTATAAAGTTATTTTCCATTTAACTTCACCAGTTTTAGATTATTTTTATTCAAAATCGCTGAATTTTCACATTTGCCGTTCAAATACTGAGAAGAGACGGTGCGGTGAACAGCAGCCAGTTGAGGCACGTCACTCAGTGCCGCAACATGGATTGCGCAATGACTCGGCTAACTGCTGGCCTGCTGTGCAGATACACCTGCAGACTGCAAGTGTACCTAATTCACAACTCCTCCAACACCAACATTATTGTTTTTGCACTTTTTGGCTTCTTATTAAATAACTTTTGTAACCTATTTTCATGGGCTTTCCTCTTTGTGATGTTAAGTTCCTGTTATGCGCTGTTATACAGTATATGCCTTGAGCTCTTATTTTGAAAGCGCTAAGAGCGGAAGTGATGTCACGTTGCGGAGGTTTTTGAAAGAAGGTAAATAAAGTGGTCCTCGTGTAAACTGGAGCCTCCGTGTTTGTTATTTTGTAGTTTCATACAGTATAGGCGACATTTATAAACCCTCGGTTACACTTTTTTAAATAGATTCAATCTTGCACGTGGAAAGTTTAAGTGAGGGCTTTAGTTGCGGCGCATGGACTTAATTTCTAAGTAAAGGTAAGACCATAATAAAGTTTTTTTTATTAAATGTGCTTTTTTGTGTGCTACAGTTTGTATGTGTAAAGTTAAAGTTAAGTTAAAGTACCAATGATTGTCACACACACACTAGGTGTAATGAAATTTGTCCTCTGCATTTGACCCATCCCCTTGTTCACCCCCTGGGAGGTGAGGGGAGCAGTGGGCAGCAGCGGCGCCGCGCCTGGGAATCATTTTTGGTGATTTAACCCCCAATTCCAAGCCTTGACGCTGAGTGCCAAGCAGGGAAGAATGCTGGTATGAGCTTTTAAACATAACCCGTTAACTGCTGCCAATCAAATGGTGAATAAGATACTCTTTAGGGTTCATATGTTTGTAAATCTGACTGTGATGAAGTCTCACCAGCCATCAACCTCACCGCACGTCACTGGAGCACATAGTTGTTGGTCACAAAAACATTCATGAAGTTTGCTTCTTTTATGAATTTATTATGGGTCTAATATTGGGGGTTTTAGATGCAAGACCGTTTTATTTTATTTTATTTTATATTGGACCCATTCTGATACCCACAGAGGATGATGATGCTAACTAGTGATAAATGCAGCAGAATCATCAGTCAAGCAGCTAAGAAAAATTTAATTTTTTTTACTACTGTCTACAGTTGGTTATTCACTAATAAGAATATATTTTCAAGCATGCATTTCGAAAAAGCCACCTTATATTCAGTGTGTCTGCATACATGCATACATACATTTATATATATATATATATATATATATATATATATATATATATATATATATATATATATATATATATATATATATACAGTACAAGCCAAAAGTTTGGACACACCTTCTTATTTCAATGTGTTTTCTTTATTTTCATGACTATTTACATTGTAGATTGTCACTGAAGGCATCAAAACTATGAATGAACACATGTGGAGTTATGTACTTAACAAAAAAAAAAGGTGAAATAACTGAAAACATGTTTTATATTCTAGTTTCTTCAAAATAGCCACCCTTTGCTCTGATTACTGCTTTGCACACTCTTGGCATTCTCTCCATAAGCTTCGAGCACACCTGTGAAGTGAAAACCATTTCAGGTGACTACCTCTTGAAGCTCATGGAGGGAATGCCAAGAGTGTGCGAAAAAGTAATCAGAGCAAAGGGTGGCTATTTTGAAGAAGCTACAATATAAAAAAACATTTTTTTTTAGTAATTTCACCTTTTTTTTGTTAGGTCAGGTTATTGTGTTTTGGAAAAAGGTTGTCATAAACGTTACTTAATTCATTAAAACAAATAATACAAAAGAAAACATATTTTTTGCATATGTAAATGTATTCTGGTATAAACATTCATTCACTTTTGTCTTTCCTTCATGGATCTAAACTTTACCGCTGCAGGTATTTTTTATTGTAATATTTTCAGAATGTGTTTGTTCTATTTTTGCCCAAAGTAAGACAAAGAAAACAATGAAGTTGTCTTTATTTTTTTTTTTTTTTTTAATGCCAGGATTTTAATAGTCCGGCCCCTGAGCTAAAATGAGTTTGACACCCCTGAACAAAAACATCCATCCATCCATCCATTTTCTACCGCTTGTCCCTTTTGGGGTTGAGGGGTGGGGGGGTGGGGGGGTGGGGGGTGCTGGAGCCTATCTCAGCTGCACATATGAATGATAAATTGAACCGAGACAGAAGGAGCAGGGTTTTTTTTGTCTGTTTTTCCTAGGGCTGTCAAAATGAAAGAGTTAAGTCATGTGATTGATCACGAAAAATAGGACTTGATAAGATTTTACCGTTTCTGATTCCTTTTTCCATTCCGCCTAACGATTTGGTTCCTTAACGGTTCTTTTTTGGAAAAAAACACTGTTTTTTTAGTTTAGAGGTAACCGGACCTTACAAAGCCTACGATGAGGTCTAAAGAGGGACGTAGGTACAAAGCATAGAAACATGAATTTTGTTTTGGAAAATATACATACTAAATATTATTCTGTAGAATTCAACAAAATAAAACGTGGAAATTACACAAGAATGTAACATTTAGTAACATATTAACTTATCACATGCAAAGTGAGATGTCTATTTATTATACAAACCCCGTTTCCATATGAGTTGGGAAATTGTGTTAATTATAAACGGAATACAAGGATTTGCAAATCATTTTCAACCCATATTCAATGCACTACAAAGACAACATATTTGATGTTCAAACTCATAAACTTTATTATTTTTTTGCAAATAACAATTAACTTAGAATTTCATGGCTGCAACACGTGCCAAAGTAGTTGGGAAAGGACATGTTCACCACTGTGTTACATCACCTTTTCTTTTAACAACACTCAGTAAACGTTTGGGAACTGAGGAAACTAATTGTTGAAGCTTTGAAAGTGGAATTCTTTCCCATTCTTGTTTTATGTAGAGCTTCAGTCGTTCAACAGTCCGGGGGTCTCTGCTGTCGTATTTTACGCTTCATAATGCACCACACATTTTCGATGGGAGACAGGTCTGGACTGCAGACGGGCCAGGAAAGTACCCGCACTCTTTTTTTTTACGAAGCCACGCTGTTGTAACACGTGCTGAATGTGGCTTGGCATTGTCTTGCTGAAATAAGCAGGGGCGTCCATGTTAAAGATGGCAGCATATGTTGTTCCAAAACCTGTATGTACCTTTCAGCATTAATGGTGCCTTCACAGATGTGTAAGTTACCCATGCCTTGGGCACTAATACACCCCCATACCATCACACATGCTGGCTTTTCAACTTGGCGTCGATAACAATCTGGATGGTTTGCTTCCCCTTTGGTCCGGATGACACAATGTCGAATATTTCCCAAAAAAATTTGAAATGTGGACTCGTCAGACCACAGAACACTTTTCCACTTTGCATGAGTCCATCTTAGATGATCTCGGGCCCAGAGAAGCCAGCGGCGTTTCTGGGTGTTGTTGATAAATGGCTTTCGCTTTGCATAGTAGAGCTTTAACTTGCACTTACAGATGTAGCGACCAACTGTATTTAGTGACAGTGGTTTTCTGGAGTGTTCCTGAGCCCATGTGGTGATATCCTTTAGAGATTGATGTCGGTTTTTGATCCAGTGCCGTCTGAGGGATCAATGTTGGTTTCTGGCCATGCCGCTTACGTGGAGTGGATTCTCCAGATTCTCTGAACCTTTTGATGATATTACGGACCGTAGATGTTGAAATCCCTAAATTTCTTGAAATTGCGCTTTGAGAAACGTTGTTCTTAAACACGCAGTTGTGGACAAAGTGGTGTACCTCGCCCCATCCTTTCTTGTGAAAGACTGAGCATTTTTTGGGAAGCTGTTTTTAATACCCAAGTTGTGGACAAAGTGGTGTACCTCGCCCCATCCTTTCTTGTGAAAGACTGAGCATTTTTTGGGAAGCTGTTTTTAATACCCAATCATGGCACCCACCTGTTCCCAATTAGCCTGCACACCTGTGGGATGTTCCAAATAAGTGTTTGATGAGCATTCCTCAACTTTATCAGTATTTATTGCCACCTTTCACAACTTCTTTGTCACGTGTTGCTGGCATCAAATTCTAAAGTTAATGACTACAGAACTACAGGCAGGCCAGTCTAGTACCCGCACTCTTTCACTATGAAGCCACGTTGATGTAACACGTGGCTTGGCATTGTCTTGCTGAAATAAGCAGGGGCGTCCATGGTAACGTTGCTTGGATGGCAACAAATGTTGCTCCAAAACCTGTATGTACCTTTCAGCAATAATGGCGCCTTCACAGATGTGTAAGTTACCCATGTCTTGGGTATTTCTCCAGATTCTCTGAACCTTTTGATGATATTACGGACCGTAGATGTTGAAATCCCTAAATTCCTTGCAATAGCTGGTTGAGAAAGGTTTGCTCACACATTTGTTGACAAAGTGGTGACCCTCGCCCCATCCTTGTTTGTGAATGACTGAGCATTTCATGGAATCTACTTTTATACCCAATCATGGCACCCACCTGTTCCCAATTTGCCTGTTCACCTGTGGGATATTCCAAATAAGTGTTTGATGAGCATTCCTCAACTTTATCAGTATTTATTGCCACCTTTCCCAACTTCTTTGTCACGTGTTGCTGGCATCAAATTCTAAAGTTAATGATTATTTGCAAAAAAAAAAAATGTTTATCAGTTTGAACATCAAATATGTTGTCTTTGTAGCATATTCAACTGAATATGGGTTGAAAAGGATTTGCAAATCATTGTATTCCGTTTATATTTACATCTAACACAATTTCCCAACTCACATGGAAACGGGGTTTGTATAATATGTAAATATTACATATATTTTATATTGCTACAATGGTAAATTTTTAGTCTACTTTATACCTTTTCTCTTTTTGTGCCCTTCTGTGCATTATCCTCTCCATCCTTATCCTTTTCATCCTCTGTAACTGAGCTACTCCGGACCAAAGGGGAAGCAAACCATCCAGATTGTTATCGACGCCAAGTTGAAAAGCCAGCATGTGTGATGGTATGGGGGTGTATTAGTGCCCAAGACATGGGTAACTTACACATCTGTGAAGGCGCCATTAATGCTGAAAGGTACATACAGGTTTTGGAGCAACATATGCTGCCATCTTTAACGCCGTCTTTTTCATGGACGCCCCTGCTTATTTCAGCAAGACAATGCCAAGCCACATTCAGCACGTGTTACAACAGCGTGGCTTCGTAAAAAAAAAAGAGTGCGGGTACTTTCCTGGCCCGTCTGCAGTCCAGACCTGTCTCCCATCGAAAATGTGTGGCGCATTATGAACCGTAAAATACGACAGCAGAGACCCCGGACTGTTGAACGACTGAAGCTCTACATAAAACAAGAATGGGAAAGAATTCCACTTTCAAAGCTTCAACAATTAGTTTCCTCAGTTCCCAATCGTTTACTGAGTGTTGTTAAAAGAAAAGGCCATGTAACACAGTGGTGAACATGCCCTTTCCCAACTACTTTGACACGTGTTGCAGCCATGAAATTCGAAGTTAATCATTATTTGCAAAAAAATAATAAAGTTTATGAGTTTGAACATCAAATATGTTGTCTTTGTAGCATATTCAGAGGTGGGTAGAGTAGCCAGAAATTGTACTCAAGTAAGAGTACTGTTACTTTAGAGATTTATTACTCAAGTAAAAGTAAGGAGTAGTCACCCAAATATTTACTTGAGTAAAAGTAAAAAGTATGTTGTGAAAAAACTACTCAAGTACTGAGTAACTGATGAGTAACATACACACACACACACATATATATATATATATATATATATACATACATATACAATGATATATACAGTATATAATTTATATGTATTTATTTTGCTGTTTTTGTTTACATGTTAAAGATGTTTTAATGAATATACATGCATGTTTAACATATAGATTCCTTTCTTTCATGAAGACTAGAATATAAGTTGGTGTATTACCTGATTCTGATGACTTGCGTTGATTGTAATCAGACAGTAGTGATGATAACGTCCACGTTTTCAAATGGAGGAGAAGAAAAGTTCCTCCTTTCTGTCTAATACCACATGAAAGTGGTGGGTTTTTGGCATCTTATTTGTCCAGCTTCCATATTCGTTTTTATACACTTTACAAGAAATATATTGGCGTCAAACTCCTTAGCTTGCTAGCTTGTTTGCGCTGGCTTTCGGAGACTCTTGTTTTGAAAGCGCATGCGCGATGGAGCGGCACTTTTATTGTGAAGACAGGAACTGTGCGGTCAGTCTTTAGGCTTTTGACGGGATGTACGGTTGAAATAAAAAAGTGTCTTTTTTCCTTCACACTTTTGATTGATTGATTGGAACTTTTATTAGTAGATTGCACAGTACAGTACATATTCCGTACAATTGACCACTAAATGGTAACAACCCGATAAGTTTTTCAACTTGTTTAAGTCAGGTCATGTGACCACCTGGCTCTGTTTGATTGGTCCAACGTCACCAGTGACTGCATCTGATTGGTGGAACGAAGTGAACGTCACCAGTAAGGCAGGCACTTTGAAGGTCTGTCTGACAGACCACAACAAACAAAGCGTGCATTAACAGATCGATCAAAATTAGTAGCGAGTAGCGAGCTGAATGTAGATAAAAGTAGCGGAGTAAAAGTAGCGTTCCTTCTCTATAAATATACTTAAGTAAAAGTAAAAGTATGTTGCATTAAAACTACTCTTAGAAGTACAATTTATCCCAAAAGTTACTCAAGTAGATGTAACGGAGTAAATGTAGCGCGTTACTACCCACCTCTGAGCATATTCAATTGAATATGGGTTGAAAATGATTTGCAAATCATTGTATTCCGTTTATATTTACATCTAACACAATTTCCCAACTCATTTGGAAACGGGGTTTGTAGCTGTGATGACTATGGCTTACAGTTTGTGAAAACCTTGAATTGAAAATCTCAGAAAATGTGGGGTTTCAAAAAGTATAAACCCAGATCCTCAAAATGATAATAGATAAAGTCTGCACATCTTTCCTCAACCAGAAGTGCCTCCAAAAAAGCGTGCTAGTTACCTATTGGTTTTCCAGATGTGGATGGTCTCCGCATCGGTGATGTTGTGATTCAGAGCCTGCTCATCCAACATGTCAAAAAAGTATTTGACAGCCAGCGGGACGGGACGGCTGGTGCTGAGGATGGCCGTGAACAAATCGTCCACAAACTTCTGCAGCGTGCCCTGAAGATGGTGAATGAATAAGAAAAAATGTCAACATCAGCAGAGAACGAGGATGTGGAACATTACCTTCATGGAGAGAAGGCGAGTCAGGTAGATCTCGGGGATGGCCTTGGCTCTCTCCCCGCCCTTCTCCCTCACACTGCCCCGCCTGTGTTTGGGCAGCTCCGACTCTTCGCTGGCTTTCACCAGATGCCATAACTTAACCCCTCCTTCCTCGCCGTCGTCCAGCATGGGAGTCTCTGAAGGTAGGCGAGAAACAACACATCCACCATTACTGAACCTGTTTCCTGTAGTGTACTATAACATCATGTCAAACAGCGACCTCGTCTGGTTATTTGGACTCATTACTAGAATTTTCCGCGACTTACTCTCTCCAGGCATGTAGTCGTGGCTGTCATGGAGGTGATTTTTGGTGTTTCTTGGGACGAGAGCGACTGTTGACCCATCTGGGACCTACACCCGAAAAAAGGACACAATTACCTTTTATATGGACAAACCCCGTTTCCATATGAGTTGGGAAATTGTGTTAGATGTAAATATAAACGGAATACAATGATTTGCAAATCATTTTCAACCCATATTCAGTTGAATATGCTACATAAATATGCTATTTTTTTCACAAATAATAATTAACTTAGAATTTCATGGCTGCAACACGTGCCAAAGTAGTTGGGAAAGGGCATGTTCACCACTGTGTTACATGGCCTTTCCTTTTAACAACACTTTTGGGAACTGAGGAGACACATTTTTGAAGCTTCTCAGGTGGAATTCTTTCCCATTCTTGCTTGATGTACAGCTTAAGTTGTTCAACAGTCCGGGGGTCTCCGTTGTGCTATTTTAGGCTTCATAATGTCCCACACATTTTCAATGGGAGACAGGTCTGGACTACAGGCAGGCCAGTCTAGTACCCGCACTCTTTTACTATGAAGCCACGTTGATGTAACACATGGCTTGGCATTGTCTTGCTGAAATAAGCAGGGGCGTCCATGGTGACGTTGCTCGGATGGCAACATATGTTGCTCCAAAACCTGTATGTACCTTTCAGCATTAATGGTGCCTTCACAGATGTGTAAGTTACCCATGTCTTGGGCACTAATACACCCCCATACCATCACACATGCTGGCTTTTCAACTTTGCGCCTATAACAATCCGAATGTTTCTTTTCCTCTTTGGTCCGGAGGACACGACGTCCACAGTTTCCAAAAACAATTTGAAATGTGGACTCGTCAGACCACAGAACACTTTTCCACTTTGTTTCAGTCCATCTTAAATGAGCTCAGGCCCAGCGAAGTCGACGGCGTTTCTGGGTGTTGTTGATAAACGGTTTTCGCCTTGCA
Source organism: Nerophis lumbriciformis (assembly GCF_033978685.3). Classification (NCBI taxonomy): domain Eukaryota; kingdom Metazoa; phylum Chordata; class Actinopteri; order Syngnathiformes; family Syngnathidae; genus Nerophis; species Nerophis lumbriciformis. Next base: position 4,954,075 of record NC_084548.2, read on the forward strand.
TAGGAGAGTTTTAACTTGCACTTACAGATGTAGCGACCAACTGTAGTTACTGACAGTGGGTTTCTGAAGTGTTCCTGAGCCCATGTGGTGATATCATTTACACACTAATGTCGCTTGTTGATGCAGTACAACCTGAGGGATCGAAGGTCACGGGCTTAGCTGCTTACGTGCAGTGATTTCTCCAGATTCTCTCAACCCTTTGATGATATTACGGACCGTAGATGGTGAAATCCCTAAATTCCTTGCAATAGCTGGTTGAGAAAGGTTTTTCTTAAACTGTTCAACAATTTGCTCCCGCATTTGTTGACAAAGTGGTGACCCTCGCCCCATCCTTGTTTGTGAATGACTGAGCATTTCATGGAATCTACTTTTATACCCAATCATGGCACCCACCTGTTCCCAATTTGCCTGTTCACCCGTGGGATGTTCCAAATAAGTGTTTGATGAGCATTCCTCAACTTTATCAGTATTTATTGCCACCTTTCCCAACTTCTTTGTCATGTGTTGCTGGCATCAAATTCTAAAGTTAATGATTATTTGCAAAAAAAAAAAAAATGTTTATGAGTTTGAACATCAAATATGTTGTCTTTGTAGCATATTCAACTGAATATGGGTTGAAAAGGATTTGCAAATCATTGTATTCCGTTTATATTTACATCTAACACAATTTCCCAACTCATATGGAAACGGGGTTTGTACATAACCCCAAACCAGTGAAGTTGTCACGTTGTGTAAATGGTAAATAAAAAGAAAATACAATAATTTGCAAATCCTTTTCAACTTATGTTCAATTGACTAGACTGCAAAGACAAGATATTTAACGTTCGAACTAGGAAACTTTGTTATTTTTTGCAAATATTAGCTCATTTGGAATTTGACACCTGCAACATGTTTCAAAAAAGCTGGCACAAGTGGCAAAAAAGACTGATAAAGTTGAGGAATGCTCATCACACAATTAATTGGAACATCCCACAGGTGAACAGGCTAATTGGGAACAGGTAGGTGCCATGATTGGGTATAAAAGTAGATTCCATGAAATGCTCAGTCATTCACAAACAAGGATGGGGCGAGGGTCACCGCTTTGTCAACAAATGCGTGAGCAAATTAAGTTTAAGAACAACATTTCTCAACGAGCTATTGCAAGGAATTTAGGGATTTCACCATCTACGCTACGTAATATCATCAAAAGGTTCAGAGAATCTGGAGAAATCAATGCACGCAAGGCAGAAAACCAACATTGAATGCTCGTGACCTTCGATCCTTCAGGCGGCACTGCATCAAAATGCGACATAAGTGTGTGAAGGACATCACCACATGGGCTCAGGAACACTTCAGAAACCCACTGTCGGTAACTACAGTTGGTCGCTACATCTGTAAGTGCAAGATAAAACTCTACGATGCAAAGCGAAAGCCATTTATCAACAACACCCAGAAAAGTGTTCTGTGGTCTGACGAGTCAACATTTTTTTGGAAACTGTGGACGTCGTGTCCTCCGGACCAAAGAGGAAAAGAACCATCCGGATTGTTATAGGCGCAAAGTTCAAAAGCCAGCATCTGTGATGGTATGGGGGTGTATTATATATATCCATTCATCCATTGACTACCGCTTGTCCCTTTTGGGGTCGCGGAGGGTGCTGGAGCCTATCTCAGCTGCATTCGGGTGGAAGACGGGGTACACCCTGGACAAGTCGCCACCTCATTATATTATATATATTATATTATATATATTATAATTGTCTATTAGTGCCCAAGACATGGGTAACTTACACATCTGTGAAGGCGCCATTAATGCTGAAAGGTACATACAGGCTTTGGAGCAACATATGTTGCCATCCAAGCAACATTACCATGGACGCCCCTGCTTATTTCAGCAAGACAATGCCTAGCCACACTCTCCATGTGTTACAACAGTGTTGCTTCGTAGTAAAAGAGTGCTGGTACTAGACTGGCCTGCCTGTAGTCCAGACCTGTCTCCCATTGAAAATGTGTGGTGCATTATGAAGCCTAAAATAGCACAACGGAGACCCCGGACTGTTGAACAACTTAAGCTGTACATCAAGCAAGAATGGGAAAGAATTCCACCTGAGAAGCTTCAAAAATGTGTCTCCTCAGTTCCCAAACGTTTACTGAGTGTTGTTAAAAGGAAAGGCCATGTAACACAGTGGTGAACATGCCCCTGTGACAACTTTTTTGCAACATGTTGCTGCCATTAAATTCTAAGTTAATGATTATATACAACAAAAAAAAGTAGTTTCTCAGTTTAAACATTAAATATCTTGTCTTTGTAGTCTATTCAATTGAATATAAGTTGAAAAGGATTTGCAAATCATTGTATTCTCTTTTTATTTACCATTTACACAACGTGACAACTTCACTGGTCTTGTGTAAAAAACACAAAAAATGTATGTCATTATGCAAAACCAATTTTTCTTAACTAGGAGGTTTTGTGTGTTTGGGATCTGCTTAAGTCCCAACAATTTCAAATCAAACCATAGAGATATTTATAAAACAATCTTGCCTTCCTTCATTCTTCCTCCAAACGATCTGTTTGGAATTTGCCCCCATAGTGACGTGTTTCCCCAATTGTGACGTCAGCGGCTTATCCATATATGGTAGAAATTTACCCAAATTGCTTTGCACGATTCCAAAATGTGTAGTCAATAAGCTCCTTATTTTTATCTACCCTCACGCTGCGGGGCAGACTGGCTCGTACATGCACATGCATCCTCCGCTGTTGCCATTTTTAATACAAAGTAGCCTAGAGTTTGGACTTATATCTGTCAGCGTACACCATATGGAAGCGCCCAAAAACTACAAGGTAGATGACAGGGAGAAGACACTGTCAGAATAATTGTATCTAAGTTATCACAAAACTTTGTGTTACATTGAGTTCAGCTCGCCCTCCGAGAGGACAAAAGCTGTCTTTGTTCCTACCAAGCAGAAGGCTTGTAAAAATCCACTGTGTAGGATGGGGAGCGACATGAAGGCGTCGGTTTCTTTGATGTATTGTAATCCACAGAAAGACATTGTCTTGACCCGAGATCTACAAAGCGGAGAGGAAGCAGGACCTGACGGATGCTCCAGGCACCTTTTCTTTTAACTGTTTTACGACCTTTTCGTATGTTTTTAATCAAAGGCGATGGCTGTTTACGACCCCCCTCCCTTAGAAACAGTTGCCATGCAATCAGGGAAAGTCCAAATAAAAGAGGAGGCGTACAATTTTTCCTCAGAGCGTGGTGGAGACTGTACAAGAGTACAGCCCAGAAGTTTCTCCTCAATTGAGCCAAATTTAATTATGTCTCTGTTTAATTCCTTGCTTCTTGTCTTGTTTAATAGATGTCAAAATGGCGCATACTAAAGAGAGGGTCAGAAAGCATCTTAAAAATGGTCTGTAAAACATAATCTGTGCAAAATTTTGACCAAAAA